>NC_134484.1:261766537-261923268 GCF_040206685.1 Ascaphus truei
TGAGAGGGAGAGAGTCTGAGAGGGAGAGAGTCTGAGAGAGAGAGTGTGTGTGTGTGTGTGTGTGAATCTGTGAATGAATACAGACACCAACCCACTCGTCAGTCAATCACACAAGTGTCACCCAGTCACCCACCCAAGTGTCAGTCAGTCACCCATCCAAGTGTCAGTCAGTCACCCACCCACCCAAGTGTCAGTCACCCACCCAAGTGTCACCCAGTCACCTACCCAAGTGTCAGTCAGTCACCCACCCAAGTGTCAGTCGCCCACCCACCCCCCACACCCACTCTCTCTCTCTGTCCCTCTCTTTCACCCACACTCTCTCTGTCTTATCTTAACTGCCCTATACCTACACCGAAATAACCTATACTGCTTTCTTCCAGATCTGACTCTCAAGCTTCACACAGGAGATATCAGAATCCCCTAACCCAGAAGACAGGTTGGGAACACCCCAGGCCCATACTGAATCCCCCCCAGGTCTTTTGTCACATAGGATGTATCATTGGGTATCTTTGTCTTTTGTTGAAAATATTAAAATTAACAGATTACATTGTAATGTTTTTTTATCAACAAGAAAAAAGTTAAGTAAAGTTGTTGGCTAAAAAAAAAAATTCTGCGGTAGGTGCGCTATGGGGGGGGGGGGGGGGATGGGGCTGCTCCTTTCATTTGTGCTGGGCCCCATGATTTCTGTAGGCGGGCCTGAATGTCACTAAGAAATCTTAGTAGTCATATTATTTATGTTGTTGGTTAATTGTTTAGGAATAAAATGTACCATAGATCAGTCCAACATCCTCCAATGAGAATCTCTGCGCTATCCAGGTTACCCAAAGGGAAATCCACCCTCCCTCTCCAGTAGTAATAATAACATTAACAAAACCAGAGAAGGAACAATTTGGATCCAAAATGGTATCATTTTTAGTGACCGTGTATAATGTATTTTGATATATGTGAAGTATGATTGTCAAATATGTCGGGAATGTTGCACCATTCTTCCCCCCCCCCCCCTCACCCTCCTTTTTATTTCTGTACCCTTCCTCCCCCCCCCCCCCCAACTGTTGGAAACTAATAAAAATCTTAAGTGAAAAAAAATGTACTATTTTAAAAACTTACTGTGCAGTATTGTGAAGAAATATTTAAAAATAAAGATGCAGGAGGAACTGTCCCTTTAAACAATAATATGCCAGAGTGCTGATGCACTGTACTTGTAGTAACAGAGATAAACAGAAAATGGTTTGCTCCACAGAAAAGCATTGGCAATAAAAACAAACACCACCTGAGTTGAAACACTATTAATTGTATTGGGGACAAAAATCTGTGCATCCTTTTCAGGTTTCATTACCCAGTGTCTGATTTATTTTACCTACAATAGAAAACTAATCAGCCTAGCAGTAATGAAAAGAAGGCTGTTCCAAGCTCTCATCTGTGATTTTAGCAGGACAAATCACAGACAAACATTTGACTAAACCAGTAGCTGTTGTCTGACAGCTACTGAATTCTAACAAAGCATGCAGAATTCTAAATTAGCCTTCAACCACAACACAATGTAATTTATGCTATGGGTATCTTACATGGAACTTTAAAACACATGCTCCCGAAGCAGAAAAATACAGTCCAATTTCTCAAAAAATGACACAGAGAGAGGATGGTACTGTGTTAGCATGTAGCGTATACAGAACAAAAGTTAGGTAGAAGGGATACTTTTAATGGCTTACTAATGGTTACATTACATGTACGTCCATTCATCAGGCATATATATATGGTGTCTCACTGTCACACTCCCTTTGCTGATTCTTATCTTGCTTGTACAGTATCTCCATGTAATCTAATAGTTGATGTGGTAGGCTCGCAAATGGTCTTTATAATATCAATGTACACGTCTTCAACACTGTCTACTAAATGCATTTAAAAGTACTGAGGTGTAGACATAATCAAATGCTTTTTCATAATCTATGAATCCTAATATGAGGGGTACTGTAGGTCATATTCATTAATTTGGGAAATCACTTCCTGTACAACTTGCATGTGGTCCATTGTGTTGTATCAACTGTGAAAACCATCTTGTTCTCTAGGTCGGGCAACGTCCAGGGTCTTTTGCAGCCAATTAGTGAGTATCTTTGTAAAAATCTTGTTCGTGATTGGCAGTAGACTGATTGGTCTGTAGTTTTTCTTTGTCTCCTTTCTTGTGGATAACTACAGGGTATGATATTTCTCATAGTTCTGGAATTACCTGTTCTTCAAGCAGCACGTTAAGAGTTTTTCAAGGAATATTATTATTATTTGTAAACAATAATATTAAGATAGGGTACAAAAGTTCGAATTGTGTTTTTTCCCCCCATAGTTTTTCTTACAAAATCCAAATAAAAAAACAATGTGCACTTGATACCATATTTTGGTTTTGGTTCTAAACTTCGTGTGTTTAGGATTTGGTTTTGCGAAATCTCGTCAAAATGTTTTGGTTTTGGGTTAAGGCAAAAAAAATTAACGTTATATAATCTGTAACTGTTTTTTTTTCTTCGAATTTAAGTATGTATGTAATTTGTAAACTATTTAGCACAAATAATGATAATAATAAAAAGTTTGTTTTGAAATCTGGCAAAGAAAAGGATGAGGTGAAACAAAGACAGGGCAAGATTAGTTAGAAGCAGAAGACTACAGTATTTAAAGAACAAATTGTTTTTGTTACAAATGTTACAATAAAAAAGATAGGACCGACTCAAAAAAACTTGGAAAAAGTGAGAGATATGTAGAGAGAAAAATATTCCAAGGTACAGTAGTTGTTGCACATATGACAGAGGTGCCAAAGAGCCTGAAGTATAACGTAGTAGCAAAAATAGATAGTACACAGATCCAATATTGCAAAAAGTATAAAAGACAGCTTGAGAAAGGATCATGGCAATCCGAAATGTTGTTGCTGTTTCACATTGTAACGCCTGTATGCCCGCAGACCTGGCCAGTCCCCAGTACTGAGGTGGGTAAGGGTATAACACGCACCCACAGCAGTGAGGGGGTGCCCGGAGTGTGGTTATGCTTTGCCGGGCCTGGTAAGAAAGGGGTTAACGTATACTTGCAAAGTCTGGGTGCCAGAGATCGGATAGTAATGTCCGTGTGCCAGAGTTCAAGGATTGGAGAGAGCAGTGTAGTGGTGTCCATAAGCTAATGTTCAGGGGTTGGAGAAAGCAGCGTAGTGAAGTCCATAAGCCAAGGTTCAAGGGCAGGAGAAAACAGAGTAGTCAAATCCAAAGCAGTAGTTCAAGCCAGGGGAATCCAAACAGAAGCAGGGACAGGAACCAGCGCTGAAACAAACAAGGGAGCTAGGCATAGACACTGCACACACAGGAGTCACAGGAAAGCTATGCAGAGCAATGAGGAAGTGGACAGAGTGGGGTTATAAAGGAAGGAGAACCAATAGGAGAGAGAGAGGAGGAGCAGAGGGTTGAGTGAGAGTTTGCAGCGATAGGTCTGTGAGAGCAGGGGAGGAGACAGGGAAATAACTAAGAGATATGGCTTGTAAGCCACAGGGGCGGAGCTAGATGGCAGATAACTGGAGCGTGTGCGCGCGCTCTCTGTAAGGGTATTATGCGCGTGCACCGCGCGTGTCACATAACGTGAGGGAGGAAGCGCCGCAGGGGCGCTCGGCAATGGGGGTGAGAAAGACGGAGAGGCAGAGGAGCAAGGTAATGCGGAGGCTGGGGGAATAGAGACACGCCGGGAGGCGCGGGTGCCGCGGAGGGGTACCAGTGATCGTGAACGCGCACGCACATTGCGGAGAACGCGCAGGTGGCCTGAAAGCGCGTCAGGGCATGCCAATCGCGCCGCAGAGGAACGGCCGCGAGGGAGAGAGCGAGGATGCAGGGAAGAGGGAGGGCTAGAGGTAGTAGAAACAGAGGTGACGGGGACACGCTGGGAAGCACGAGTCCCCCGATCCGTCACACACATCTTGTTTCCGGACGTCTCAAATATCACCGAATAAACTGTAAGTCTTTTGTACTTTTGTAACATTGGGCATTTTTGCAGATGTAACAAGATTTCCTGTCTCCTTCACCGTGGCCAAAAAAAATTAACGTCTGTGGTGCCTGAGACAGTGTCTATGGCCGCCATGCTCGGGGGTCCATGCTTCCGAATTGGACCCCACACAGCGTTAATCCTCCAGTGCTGGGACAACTGTCTTGCTAAATCTGTACAGTGTATGCTGGAGTACATAAAGGATGCTGTTCACTTTGTGTCGCTTTCATACAGATAACATTGTCTCACTAAACCCCAATAGTATGTCCTTGGTTCCACCCTTCCACTCTGGTTTCCCAGATTAAGCAGTTAGGACATACATAACAAGCCAAGCATATGAATGTTACACCTGTGGCTGGCAATGCTGTACAAGTGCTGGCTTGTCTGGGCCCCCACACAATTTGAAAAATAGTAATAAAATAAGTAATGGAATTATGCAATTGGTAAATTGGCATCTAGTAATGATGATAATCGTGGTGGTGGTGGTGGTGTGGTGGTGGGTGACTGTCCCTTGATGACAATGATTGGTCTAAGGAGAGAAGGAGACGATCAAGGTCTGCTGTGTTTGACTGAAACGTTGGATGAATAAATATTAACCATGTGACCACTATTTTCAAGTGTTACTCTTTTCTGTTCATTATATATGTTCATTATATATATCTTGTGTGTGTCATAGTTGGCAAAATGACTCTTAGAAATTCATTTTTAAGCAAGCCAATAAATAATAGCAATATCGGTGGCATGTGCCAATGGGATATGCATGAAATTCATAATCCATGTTTAAAAAATGTTCCTACTGCCTTAACATTTGGGATTTCAAAACGAGCTGAATAAAATTTTAATTATATCATTGTTTATTATAGAAGAACCAAGAACCCAAATTAGGAATTTCCCGGTTTCAATCTTATATCCCAGTTTAAAAACAAACATTGGCTGATGTATTTTTTAACTGGAGCTACTGGAGATTGAGAATCTAAACTACAGACTTGATATTAATTATAGATAAATATATACACATTTTTATGACTACCAAGTTATTTCCACCAAAAAATTTACTTCAAAAAACTATTACAATAAAATGTGTATTACAGTATTTCAATAGGACAAGACATACATCCACAAATAATCACAGTACAAAAAAAGACACTTTAAAAACACATTGTACCGCAAATAACTCAGAGAAAAGCAATTTCAGCTATTTCACACTACAAATCTTCCTACTGGGACACTTGGAGAATCATATTTATATTTATTTTATCATTCCAGCACTAAAGAGACATCAGATGACCTCAGAGACTCCCAGGTATATATTCACATTAACTTAGTTGGATAATAAACAATTCATTTGAGATCCATTTTAACAGTATAGTGGAAGTAAAACTTTCAATAAGAATTTACAACAGGTAATGGGTTTCTTTAAACATGTCTTTTACGGTACGTGTTAGCCTCATGTTTTCACAAACAAACAATTAAATCAATATAATACTGTATTAAGTTATAATACTACTGTAATTACAGGTGTATTTGATTGCCCCAAAAATGTTAAAATCATTTCCCACATATTTACAGGCAGAGAGCCCTATCTAGCAGTGGAAGATAAAATGAAATCACCGTTTCTGGTTTTAATGGTCCTTCTATAATTAAAGAATGGTTTGTTAATTGGCTTTACAAATGCAGCCTAACTTTAAAAGCACAGAATACAGTATGCCACACATACAGTACTGGTTTTTTTTTAGCTGCCAAAGGAATGCAGTAGCAAAGCCAAAGTTCTGGTGATCAGGACTGAGACAAAGAAGATTTTATAATAAAGGATGGCCACTAAGATTCATAGGCAAAAAAAATGATACTACAATGTGGAGAAATCTGGGAGCGTGATTTAAAAATGATCTCCAGACTATTTGGGCTCATATTCACTTATTCAGCATTATGATAGTGCCAGGTTTTATTGCTCAATGTTATATTGTTATCTTATCACTTCATCCTGATGCTGAATCTTTAGGATTGGTAGACCACACCAATAAATCCTGAATGTATGAATATATAGTAGGCACAGTTCATGCAGCTTATATAAAGCACCCATTTTTATTGACCTAAAGGTGTACAATGTTTTGAAACTAGAGTAAATTAATTTTCTGTACCACCCCATTTTGTGGCCATGTTAAAAATGAATTATCTGGAAAAAAAAACCTTTCTTTTCAGAGATATCACTAATTATGTGGAATCTGGGTTACTTACAGCTTAGTGTCTCATTCAAAATGTGGTATTACTGTAGTTTAGGAAAAAATCTAATGTTGATGAAATGATGCTGTACATTTTTCTAAAAGTATTTTGTATATTTTGAAACGAGTCAGAATATTCAGATACTTTTATATACTCTTTCACAGTATCCTCACATTTAGAGGGTTATTCATTAATGTCCGTTATGTGTTAACGCATCCGATCGGGCGTTAACTCCTGCTGACTTGAATGGAAGTTAATGCTGGATCAGGTGCGTTAACCCATATCAGACCTTAGTAAGTAGAGCATCCAACTTATTTTGGCTGTTTCCATTAATCTATGCTATATCAAAGTGGATAAACGTACTGCCTAAAATTTATCTGTGTTCCCTAAAAAGTGCACAATCCCATTTATATTCCCATTTTCATTTTTGTTTGCTACTAAACTATTAGTGTTGAATTCATACCTGTTGCCAGATACATGATGTGGAAAAGCATTTCCTTTCCTTGAACAACGTCCACCACAACATGGACAAATCGGCTGTTATCTTCCATGAAGTAAGGGACTGTAACGACTGGTTGCACAACTTCATGCATCAAGATAAACTTCTGTGCATCTTGGAGGTTTCTTTCGGTGAGATTCACATACAGACCTTGATCCACAGTACCACACTGAGACATAAGAAAAATATATTACAATATTATATACAATATATAAGTTCTGCATATTTTACCTCTAATAGTGTAGTGTATTGTTTCTAGAGAACTAATGATTATTTAAGTTGTGATAATGTTTTTACTGAAATGTTGAATTATTGATGGATGTAGTGGTACATGAACGAAGTGCACATACTGTGATGTAAATGTTAAAATATGTTATGAGTTGTAATACCATTTACTGGAGTCTGTCTTCGACCATATTAAATGCTTATACTTACATAAAAACAAAAATAAATTTGACTGTCAATCAGAGGCATTTACCAGATTTACTAGCCTGGTTTAGCTTCCAGAATCATCATACTGTAAATCATCATATTGTAATTTTTAAAGAATTTCTGAAGTCTACGTCCCACAGAATATGTTATTTTGGGTCACTTTTTTAAGCAACATAGAGCTGCAATTAATAAGCCCGTAGAAATAACACCATATTAAGGGGCCTATTCTAGAAACTTTGATAACTAACTCATCGAGCTTTTTTAGCACTTCCCATATGATTCGGCAAGGTTGCTACACAGAAAGCTCCGATGACCTGCCAAACTCGTTCAGGAAGTGGATCTCCCCGAGCGGTCTCACTCCTGCTCAAACACACAAAGCGGGTGCTCAAAAAGAGCTCCAAATCGTGTTTTCGAGAAAATCACCCTATTCTAGTAGCTCCGATGAGAACATTGAGGCTCTCACCTAGTGAGCTACTCACAAATTTCAGCTACCCACCACAAGGGATTTTCGGTAGAACATAGAAGAACAAATTAATTTTTACTGCATTGGATTGAAGCCGGAAGTCTCCGGAGCATTAATATATATATAATTAATATATAATATATTAATATGCATTAATACCAGATCCGGAGACCCCCGATGTAATAAAAATACATTTACAGGCAGTTTCATGTGTTAAGGGGTTAAATACCAGTGTCGGGTTTATTAGGGGTAGCGGAGGTGGGTGAAGATGGTATTTGGCCCATAGTGAGTGTGTAGGCCTTGCGGGAGGGTTTGGAGAGGAGTTAACCCCTTCATTATCTTAGCGGTTCCTACCCCTCCTGCTACCCAGGATAGGGATATGCTTATTACCCCGATAAGCCATCCTCATCACTGTCCTCCACGTCCTTGTCCTCTATGGGCAGCAACATTACAATAAAAAAACTAACTAATGGCCACTAACTCCTTAATCACATTAGCGGTTTGTAACCGCTATAGTAATTATGGGGTTAACCCTGCTCCGATGCTACCCAACCAGGATATCTAACCACCCTCCTCGGGGCAACTACCCCCACCCTGCAACCCCACTACCCATTGATTGGCACAGTGGTAGACCATGCCCATAATATGAGCATGGTTTGCCACTATAGCAATAAATGGGCAAGCTACAAATAATAAAAATAAGCACAGAATAAAATACATTACAGGGGGTGTAGGGTGGGGGTAGTTGCCCGGGGGATGGTGGTTAGGCCTCCCAGGTGGGTAGCGGGGAGGGGGGGGTAACCCCTTAATTACTATAGCGGTTATTAACCACAAAGGTGATTAAGGTGTTAGTGGCCATTAGTTGATTTTTTTATTGTAATGTTGCTGCCCATGGAGGATGGGGAGGAAGATGAGGACGACCTGGCAGGGGTAAGTAGAACTTGTATTTACTTTATTCTGGCTGGACAATGTTTTATTTTGTAATGGGTAAATGAGCTATTATCCAGATTGGGATAATAGTAATGTTGCCCTTTATTGTACTGTACTGCTGCGGCCAAGTTTATTCGAGCATTTGCCCGTTCTTGGCCGCAGCAGTAGCCTGGCGCGCGCCCGAGAGTGACGGGCGCGCGCCGAAGCAGCGGAAGAGCGCCCTCCGATCGGGGCGCTCTCCCTACCACTGCCGGGTCCGCCGGGTCCCCCGGAACCCCCTGCCGCTGTCCCGCGATCGCGGGACACCAGGGCTCCCTCGGGGAGCCCCTGGACGCGCGTGCAGGGGGCGCACGCTCCCGAAGACGCGTGACCGCGCGTCTATGACGCGTGGCACGCCGAGGGGCGGCCACTAGCAAGCCGGGAAATCTCCCGGCTTGCGGTACCGGCCACACTCGAATAAAGTGTGTCGGTACTGTATGTGTTGGGGGGGGGGAGAGGGGTTGGGGGTAGAGGAGGTGGGTAGTAGGGTTGTTGTATTTTAATGTTTCTTGGGGATAGAGGAATTTGGTGAAGGGGATAATTGCCCCAGGGTGGGTGGTTAGGCCTCTCGGGTTGGTAGTTGGAGTGGTTAACCCCTTCATTACAATAGTGGTTCCCACCGCTATGGTAGTGAAAGGATTAACTCCTCCTGCAACCTTCCCAGCAGCCGTAACCACCCACCCTGGGGCAACTACCCCCTTCACCCACCCACTGTACACCCATGTTTAAGCCCTTCATTGCTTTAGCAGCTATCCGCTAAGGTAATGAAGTTTTTTATTATTTTAATCACATAGTATTGTAGCAGAGGATCTCCAGAGCAGAACCGCATTGATTTCAGGTCTGAGGACCCCTTGCTTTCCGAGTTGCAGGCCCCGGTATCCCCCAGCTTTGTTTAAATCTCCAGCATCATGTGACTGGGAGATTTAAAAGCACAGGAGATACTGGCAGCCAATACCGGGGCCTGTAACTCGGGAACCGACCTGAAATTAATGCGGTTCAGCTCCAGAGACCCCCTGCTACAATATTCTGTTATTAAAATTTAAATATAAACAGTGCGATCGCCTGTAAGAGCTGTGCAGGGAGATACAGCTCTCTCTCTCCCCCCCCCCCCCTCTCTCTCTCTCTCTCTCTCTCTCTCTCTCTCTCTCTCTCTCTCTCTCTCTCTGCGCAGTTCTCTCTATGAAACTTTACTGACTGCAGGCAGATCACACGGGGAGAACTTACAAAAAGGCTGAGATACCATCCCTTCTGTCCAAGCGATATTGAAATTTTCCTATCTCACGTTTTGTGACTTGGGGTTTCTGATTCTTTCTGAATACCGTGATAACACAAATGACAAATCGATCGATGGGGTCATACCAAACCGTTCGAGATGACAGCAATTTTATCGAAGCTACTAGAATAGGCACCTAAATCTTTCAGTGACAATGTAGGCATATTGGTCTTAAGTAAATAATTTTTTTTATACATTGATTTTCTAGTATCTATCCTCATTTGCGACAATGTAGCCGTTTTTGTCATGTGTGACATTTGTAAGCTTCCGGCTTTCTACTTATCAAGACCTAAAGACTGATTCAATTTTAATAAAATATGGCTTTTATTGAATTGCTATACAAATAAATTTTATTAGAAGATTTACGCCATGGCAGCATTATACCAGTTATCTAATAAATGTTATGAGTTATACTTATATTTATAGTAAATTACTTAAAGTACAATTTCCTTTATGATGTTATGTTCTATACTACTAGATTATAAAATCACCAGTTCCATAAATGTTGAATAGTAGGCAAACATTCACAAGCTTTTTTCCTTTTAAATCAAAGTTTCTTTCAATAGTGAGATTAACAAGGCTTTGCCAATAATAATTACCATTTTTAGTGGGGTTGAGATGTATTTGACCTATAATCTTGTTTTTTTCTCTTTTTTATATGCATAGTATTGTACATAACTCAGACTTTTTCTGTGACAATATCACAGAAAATAGAAATGTATTCACAAAACCAAATTATTAAATACCCTCATAAAATATAATTATATGCTATAATTATTTGGCTCGTTTTTTATTTACACTGAAATAATGTGGGGATAGCTTTCATCTTCATCTGCATAATATTTGATTTGTTTCTACCATCTAATGGTGTACTATAGTTTATTCAAAGTGCATTTACTTCATTTTGGCAATAAAAATAAAAATAGTCTATTGTAGCACTGTAACTAAGAAAATTTAATTTACATGAAAGAAACTGAACCTGCACTAACTGTTAATTCTATCCTAAACTAGCGGGTTTGCCAGACAGCATTCATATAGAACAAACAACCGTATCCGATTAGGATGCGGAGAGCAAGGAGCGGTGAGACACTCCCAAGTCCTGTAGAACATTTAAACAAAAGATAATAAGACACTCCACCACATCCAATGTGGGGTAAAAAACAAAAAAACTCTTGTTTAGATAACATATGCAAAAAGACAAACAGTTTTTATATCAAGTAAACAGCATAAAAGGAAAAGAAAAAGTCGTATGGCCAAACCACCGGACATACTCTGCAACGGACTTGGCTTGAGAAAGGCCTGAAACATTGCGAGGTCCCAATGAAAATGTTTACTTTGGTGGAGGTATGTTGAACTTTTTACACTTACTGCACCGACACACTTTATTCGAGCAAATACCCGGTATGTACCTGGCAGATACCTGGAATGTGCCGCTCCTCACCTCTGACAAGCCCCGTTGCATTTGCCTTCCCAGCCTGGGTTCATGCCTGGCTGATGGGCGGCTGATCTGTTAAATGATAATGATTAGGATTTAATAGGCTGCAATGCTTCGCATGTCTACCAGATGGCATAAATTCATGAATTGTAATGCAGTATATATATATATACTGTGCAGTATTGCAGCCAGCGGGAATAAAATGCTTCAATCCCTGCTTGGAAAATAACTCAATGCACTCGGGCAGAAAACAGTCACAAACCTCAATACACCCGGGTATACCCGAATTCGTGGGACTAGCCAAGCTCGAATAAAGTGTGTCGCCAGTGTAATTGGTGGTACATTGTTTAAAAAAAAAGTGTTTTTTATTTTAATATCCTTGTGTGCTGTTTATTATTGTTTGCTTGACATATTTTTTTTCTTTTTTACATATGATATATAAATGAGCGGTGTGATATAAATAGCTCCCTGGGGCTTAATTATAGCAGAAATCCTGCAATAATCGATGGGCAATATATACACTCTCCTCTCTCACACACACACACACACACACACACACACACTCTCTCTCAGACTCTCTCCCTCTCAGACTCTCTCCCTCTCAGACTCTCTCCCTCTCTCTCTCAGACTCTCTTCCTCTCTCTCTCTCTCTCTCTCTCTCTCTCTCTCTCTCTCTCTCTCTCTCTCTCTCTCTCTCTCTCTCTCTCTCTCTCTCTCATGTATAATTAAATGTTATTTTTTTTTAATCAGTGTCATTTGATTCATGCTAATTTATAGGTTCCATGTTAAAATTGGGTGAGCAAGAAAAAGTGACACACTGTGCTCATTTGCATTTTATTATACAGAATCCTTGTCTGCAGTGGAATGCTAAGAGATCATGGTGAAATGCAAATGCTTCTTATTTATTGTTAACATATAGTAGCCTTAGCATACTTATAGATAATATAGAAATACTTCACCTGGAAGTTAGGGTTGGGATTAGGAAAAGGCAGCCAGACAGACCGAGAGTTCTCCTGATATTTAAACGGTCCATTGAAGGCTTGAGTGATGGCACTCAGGTTAAATACACACACTGCTGAAGCTGCAATGCTGTTCCTGCACAACACGTTAAAACAAAGAGAAAACTTCATGGATACTGTACTAATTCACAAAATAGAAAAACAATTATAATTTTCTGTTATCTTTCCATTTTTTCTTTCATATTTATGCATTTTAATAACCTACAGTATGATAACTCACAGTGGGTTTGTGAAAATATGTAATCATCGTCTCCTTTTGTTTCCAGAAAAATTCACCTCATCCATCACAATATCCAGTCTGTGAAATTATAATGCTCAAACCATAATACATTGCAACAAGGCAATGTTAGATTGTGGAATATCTGTGAAACAGTAGCTGCTCTGGTCTATTGACACTATCTAAGGCTACGGTCCCAGTATTTACTGCTGCACACGTGCCTATTGGCCTGGCGGCGTGTGCACTGGTGAAAGCTGCGGCCTGCAGGGGAGCAATGGAATGCACAGGGGGTGCGGCCATGGCGGGGACATGGCTATGATGGGGCATATCTGCCCTTCATTGGCTGCCCGCCGTCCACGTGATCGCGTTGCAGCATGGAAAGACAAAATTCTTGTCTTCCCTGCCAGCGGATGCGCCATCGTGATATGTGAGTGCTTGCTCACACATCTACTGAGGCCTGCCCGATAGAGAGCTGAACAACCTAGTGTGTCACACACGGCCGTTGTGTGCCACACCGTGGCTAGCCTAAGACAGCTTGATAGTGACAGAATTGATTGTTGTACTATTGGTTACACCACTGTTGATAACACAGCTAATAATACATCAACTACCATCACCAGTGTACCTTCAAGATTTTGAGAAAATTATGGAAAAGTTGACTACAGTTTTAAATGATTTCATATTATTTCTCACAGTCCAATAACTGCTGTAATACTGGTATAAAAAAAACCACCAGATTTATTCAATAAAGAAATATTGTATAGTCAATATCGGAGTTTTTTGTGATGAATATTTTGCAATTTATGTATTGGTACTATATGTGAGTTTTATAGCAGAGATACTTAAATGGGATAAATGAAAACTCCCAAAAAATGTAACATTTTATTGTTGCCACCGCAATTACTATAGCTCATTTTAAAACCATTACAGGCATACCCCGCATTAACGTACGCAATGGGACAGGAGCATGTATGTAAAGTGAAAATGTACTTAAAGTGAAGCACTACCTTTTCCCCACTTATCGATGCATGTACTGTACTGCAATCGTCATATACGTGCATAACTGATGTAAATAACGCATGTGTAACAGGCTCTATAGTCTCCCCGCTTGCGCACAGCTTCGGTACAGGTAGGGAGCCGGTATTTGCTGTTCAGGACGTGCTGACAGGCGCATGCGTGAGCTGCAGTTTGCCTATTGAGCGAGATGTACTTACTCGCGAGTGTACTTAAAGTGAGTGTCCTTAAACCGGGGAATGCCTGTATATAGGAAAGCAACCTTAGTTACTGGTATAATATAGTATTTCTTCATCAAAGTTGTATTTTAAGTTCTGAGAAGAACACAACAGCTTTCTACTGTAGCAACTTTCTCACAATTTATATTTCAATTTAGATACGTGGGAAGAATGTAGACAATTTAACAATAAGGTAATTATCTAAAAAGGAAAAATGGGACTTATTTTGTCCAGTAGAAAGAGAAAGCGTAAAGATTACTTACACATTAGTAGTAAATATCCCATATATGATGTCCAGCTCTGGAAGAAAAAATGTACTTTGTAATTCGTTGTAATAAAATGGGATCTCTCCTGGGCGAGAACAGTTCATCCGAGTCTTCATGAATGTTGTCCATGTGTCCTCTAACAGGAACCTTCCTCCAATGTCATTTTTACAGACTCGTGCAGCTCTGGAGAAGACAGTCTTCCCACAATCATGTTCTACTGCATTCTCACGGAAGAAAAAGTATGTGAAGTTTCCAATGTCATAAGATGAGACAAAATTTGGCTCTGGAAAAGAAAGAAATAATAATAAAAAAATGTATGATAAAAATGATATGTATGAATACAATGTAGATAGAAATCTTAAATGTGACCAATACAATATCACTGTCACTGTAGTGTCATATCTAAAGTGTCTACAAGAGTTAATTTTGGAGTTGAAATTGGAGGTGAAGATTGGAGGAAGATCTGGACTCTGCATTATAACTTTGCCACTGTGAGACATTAACTTTTAACATCTGTGATTATTTGCACACTTTTATCCTCCATTACCTGGGAAGTTTCTCCTTCTGCATCTTACTATGCCCTCCCTGTTGCTTTTTCCGTTTACTGTTTTCTCACTCCTTTGTGAATGTCTCTGTTCTCTCCAACATCCCCCCCCCCCCACTGCACCATTATTTATACACCTCTCTCCCAACAACTTTTTTACCCCGCAATACAAAATACCCACACAAATCCTCTATTCACACCCTCTATCTACTCCTTCCCGCTGCTTGGGATCTCCCCTAAGCCTGAAGCCAGACATACACACCTGATCTCACTCATGCCTCCCTGCTATCTCTTCCCTGTAAATGGTGTTAACCTTTTCATTTAACACTGACCTTCCTTAAATCTCACCCCACAAATCAAGCATCCCAATAGCCTGCACTCATGGCTATTGTCCCACACTCAGTCACTCCTACCACCCATTGTGACCAAGCACTGACATCTACAGCACTTACTCCCTCACCTACTGTCTCTGTAAGTTTCCCATTAAACCTATTAGATTGTAAGCTCTTCGGGGCAGGGATTTCCTTTCCTATTGTCTGATTTGCTGCACTTTTTGTATAATTATAATTCCCTGTACTGTATTCTTTGTGAAGTGCTGAGTACACTTTTGGCGCTATATAAATAAAGACATACAATACAATATGCATATATCATTCTGTGTTGTCTCGGTTTCTTAGCTTCATACAACACAGAACCTATAATTTTATAATGTAAGTAAACTAAATAAATAACTTAAACAGAGAAAAAAACATTTTAAATAAATGTGCACAGTAAACCAATTCATTGCTTGTCAGCACACAAGGAACTGCTATATGTTAGATTTTAGATCAAGAAATATGAATAGAATAGAAAACATACTGTAAAAATAAGAGAATTCAGTGAACCAGAACAACTGAAACAGCACATCATTGTGTTTCAGTAGTAACATGGGAAATTGTCCCTTTATGCCTTTAAGGTATAATCTAATGAACACTTTTACAAAACAGTTTGCTGAATTGGCTCAATACCAAATGGTAAAAATACCATCTGCTTATTCAGAATTATTTGTCTTTCAACTATAACAATTTTTCAACCATTTCAATATTGATTATTCCTATACTGTGCCAGTTGATATTACCCTTTTCAAGAATACCTTGTTGTAATCACTCTATCTCATCCTTTTCTCCTACTGTAGTCCCTTTTTCTTTTATAGTAGATTTAGTAGCACTACAATGTACATTGCTTTCTATATTCATGTGTTTGAAGTTACTTCACCCACAAGTTGTGGAAAGAAAAAATCTTTCTTTGACACTGTAACTCTCTGCCAAAGAGTCTACCTGTCTGCCATATAATACATTAAAGTAAACACTTACTGTTATGATCATCTTAATGACCACTGGATTTTCGGTTTCTCTCATTTTTATATTCCACCTATTACATTTGACATCACCAGCCATATTCCCCTCTTCTTGAAGAAACTACTGTATACTAATTTTACCCAGCCTACACAGTATTTCACTTTACATTTCAACCAGTACTAATGCAGATATCTCTCGTGTTCAATGGCATCTACTTTGTTTCTCCAAAATCCCTATTCAATATGCTGTTCATTCAAATGAGTTAAACGTAATCTTTCAGAGCCAGGGGCAGGCAGATTGACAGCATATTTAATAGGATCCCATGTCTCTACAGTTCTCATAAAACTAGAGTATTTTTGTGCTCAGTACCCACATTTTTGTAGCGCTCACTTCAGTGTTCTCCAATTGTATTCTCTCCATTCAAAAAGCTCAATACAAAATCAACCATTTGGGATATACTATCTTCTCATTTAATGCACTTGCTGCTTTTGATTACACAATGAAACATGATTTATCAACTAGGTGGAATTCCAGCTTTAAGTAGTTTTTAGCCAGTGCAAAGAAAGTACAATGATCATAATTGCATCGTATTAATCATGCTGTTTTACCACAGTGCATTTTGCTACCTGCTACATAATAGTTCAAAACATTATAAATTCTAAAACTTATGACAGCTTGGCATATTACACAAATAGTCCATCATAAAAATTAATAAATAATAAATATTGTTACATTTAAATCTGCATATGAAAACTATATTTTGCTACAGTATAATGAATGGCATTGGTATATTCAGGAGGTTTAGAGAGACACTTTTGGAAGGAAGTCATATAGCCTCTCTTGCATTCCCAGTAAAATCAACCCCACACTGATGAGACCCATCAAGTTCGAAACAGCTGTCTGTGGGTGGTTTTCTGGGTATGCACCTTAACCCTGGCTGTGCTCAAAGCTGTGACCATGCAGCAAGCTCAAGCCTATAGGGAACCATGTTAAAAATGGTTATTGAGGCAAAAAGTGACACTGTGTGCTCATTTGCATGTCATTTCCCAGAATCCCTTGCTGCAGTGGAAGTGCTGTATGCTGGGTGATAATGGGGAAAGGCGGGGTTGCAGACCTGCCTAAGACATGCAGATGAGCATACAGTTATATTTGCATATTTGCTTTCCTGTGGAGGGTTTTTGTCACTTTTTTTACTCACCATAACTTAACTCAGTATTATGGTTTAGCCTATCCCATAGCCTCTCTTGCATTCCCAGTAAAATCAACCCCACACTGATGAGACCCATCAAGGTCGAAACAGCTGTCTGTGGGTGGTTTTCTGGGTATGCACCTTAACCCTGGCTGTGCTCAAAGCTGTGACCATGCAGCAAGCTTAAGCCTATAGGGAACCATGTTAAAAATGGTTATTGAGGCAAAAAGTGACACTGTGTGCTCATTTGCATGTCATTTCCCAGAATCCCTTGCTGCAGTGGAAGTGCTGTATGCTGGGTGATAATGGGGAAAGGCGGGGTTGCAGACCTGCCTAAGACATGCAGATGAGCATACAGTTATATTTGCATATTTGCTTTCCTGTGGAGGGTTTTTATCACTTTTTTTACTCCCCATAACTTAACTCAGTATTATGGTTTATATATATACATATATATATATATATATATATACATATATATATATATATATATACATATATATATATATATATATATATATATATATATATATATATATATATATTTTTTTTTTTTTTTTTTTTTTTTTTTTAAATCAGTGCAACCAAACTGGTCTGGTTTATGTTTCTGGCCTAAAAGTATTATTTCTTATTTCATAAAGGTAAAAAATATTAATGTGGGCATGTACAGCGATAACATTCCCTGTAGACATGAAGATGGGCAATGTTTGGAAGAGGAGTTTGTTATAAACTGGGAATTTCATTGTCTCATCTTTTATTGGTTTTCTTTTTTGTCAAGAAAAAAACTTGTCTGGAAAGTTTAAATCCAAAGTTGTCTGATTATATGTAACTTGTGTGGAATGTACATTGACAATAGAGGATTTATTTGAAATAAAAAAAGTTTTTTTGTAATAAAAATAAGTACAGTACACAAGTAAGGTATAAGTGTTACCTTTAATTGGTTACCTAAAAAAAAGTGTTAGCTTTGAGGCTCTTTCTTCAGGCATCTTCTTACATTTCATGACTGCAACGTTGCAATTATTCTGCAGCATTCGACACCGTGGACCACCCTCTTCTCCTTCACATTCTCCATACTCTTGGTATTCGGAACAAAGCTTTATCTGGATCTCATCCTACCTCTCCCATCGTACCTTCAGTGTCTCTTTTGCTAACACCTCCTCCTCCTCTATTGATCTCTCTGTGGGGGTACCCCAGGGCTCTGTCCTGGGACCCCTTCTCTTTTCTCTCTGCACACTCTCTCTAGGTGACCTAATCACATCTTTTGGGTTTAAATATCATCTCTATGCTGACGACACACAAATTTACCTTTCAATCCCTGACCTTACACCTGCTATACAGACCAAAGTTTCTGAATGCCTCTCTGGAATATCATCCTGGATGGCCATCCGCCGACTGAAACTTAACATGGCAAAAACAGAGCTCCTTATACTTCCTCCCAAACCTGGCCCTACTACCTCCTTCCACATTGCTATTGGAAATACGATCATTCACCCAGTAGCCCACGCACGCTGCCTAGGGGTTACACTTGATTCCTCACTCTCATTCTCCTCTCATATTCAAAACGTTTCTAAAACTTGTCGCTTTTTCCTCCGCAATATAACAAAGATACGCCCTTTCCTCTGTTACTCAACTGCTAAAACTCTGACTCAGGCCCTCATTCTCTCACGTCTCGATTACTGCAACCTCCTGCTGTCCGGCCTTCCTACCTCTCACTTGTCTCCCCTACAATCTATCCTAAACGCTGCTGCCAGAATCACTCTACTCTTTCCTAAATCTGTCTCCGCATCTCCCCTCCTGAAATCCCTCTCCTGGCTTCCGATTAAATCACTTATCTCACACTCAATTCTCCTGCTCACTTTTAAAGCTTTACATTCTTCTGCCCCTCTTTACATCTCAGCCCTAATTTCTCGCTATGCACCATCCCGACTCTTGCGTTCTTCTCAAGGATGTCTTCTTTCTACCCCCTTTGTATCTAAAGCTCTCTCCCGCCTTAAAGCTTTCTCACTTTCTGCCCCACACCTCTGGAATGCCCTTCCCCTCATTACCCCACTAGCCCCCACGCTATCCACCTTTAAGACTCACCTTAAGACACATCTGCTTAAAGAAGCATTTGAGTAGCACTGGATAATCATGGACACATGACACATAAAGCTTGGCCCCCTGCAGACGCACTTACTAGTATTCCCTCCTACTGTCTCTGTACGTTCTCCCTACATACCAATTAGATTGTAAGCTCCTCGGAGCAGGGACTCCTTCCTTAATGTTACTTTTACAGTATGTCTGAAGCACTTATTCCCATGATCTGTTATTTATATTATTTGTTATTTATATGATATGTATTACTACTGTGAAGCGCTATGTGCATTTATGGCGCTATATAAATAAAGACATACAATACAATTATGCAAATCAATCTTTATACCATTTAATGCTAACAATTAATATTTTATAATATACAGATGCCGTTATCCGACCATTTCTCAATTTTTATCGAGCTCCCGGAGTTCCTCGCTAGATTTGCCGCGACAGACTAATGGCCCATAGGATTAACACAGCAGGGGTCCCTGCAGTGTTAATCTTGCCGGGGTCTACCTATCTGTAATAGACTCTCAATAAAAGATAGGCTGAATCAGTCACTCTACCTGCGCGCCTCTAACAGGTGATCGCGCGTGTTTATTTAATTTTAATACTACAGTATTTTAGCAGGGGAGAGCTTTTCTGGATTTTTACTCTCTAGACTCGTATCCCATATGGTCTTAACTCTGACTGGGATCTAAGGCCTCTCTTGCTATAAGTATAAAATACCTTTTTATTACTTTCTTTCCACAATAGAAGGGATGAATAGTGTTTGTTTCTATATCATTTGTAAACCTTAGGAGCTTTTTTTCATATGAATCTTTTTTTCATATAGCCTTTATGTGATGTATTATGGGAGAAAGAAAAAGAACATTATATATGATTACATTTGTTTAATGATATTGAAATTTTTTTTTTTTTAGTTATTTTCATTTATAATCACATTATTTTCTATATGTTCGGAATAAATGTTTATTAGTTTGGTTATGACACATTGTTGTTAGGATTATAATACTGTATGTATTCACTCTGTTCAAGATTATTATCTTATACTTTTTAAATACAATAAATTTGTTTAATATACTTATTAATATAGTTTTGAACAGATTGATGTATTTGCTCAATTTGGATTATATATATATATATTTCAAATTATTTATTAAGGAAATTAATTTATATTATATGTAATAATATATTTATTATTTTTTCTTTTTTACAATTGGTTTATATACTTTAATACTGGATATTATTATTGCAATGTATATATGTATTTATGCCATCATTGAATATATAATGTACCAAAGCAGTCTTCACTTAGCACAATCTGTGGTTACTTTACAGATATGGAACAGGCTTTATTCATTATTGTGGGGTATATGTATGCCCACAATCTAATGTATTCACATTTAACATCATATACAGTATATGTTTTTAACTGTGTTTTTAAATGTTCATTGTTTAGTTTTTTCTTTAGGTAGCTCCGGGGTGTCAGATTGTTAGTATTTAATAAAGTTTTTCAACTTAGCGGCTCCGACGCGCTGATGTCACACGCCCGCGTCACTTTACACATCAGGAAGTGATGGGGATAGGTTACAACAGCGCGGGGATCCGGTATTTAAACACACTCCTTTAAATTTGTTTTATTCACCTTGATAAAGGGCTTATAGCCTGAATCGTGTAGGTGTATTGTCTGTTTGTTTTTTGATCCATTAAACTTTATTTTTTATTATGGGAATGCACCTCTGTATATTTTTTACAAGCTAGCAGTGGATTTAGTGCTCCGTCTTTTCTTCCTCTTCTACATTTTAGCAGGGGATCTCTGGAGCTGAACCGCGCTGATTTCAGGTCCGGGGACCCCCTACTTCCCGAGTTACAGGCCCCCTTATGGGGTGCCGGTATACCCGCCATGTTTGAATTCGGTGGGTCATGTGACATTGTTATTTTAACATTGCAGGAGTCACCGGCACTCCATAACGGGGCCTGTATCTCAGGAAGTAAGGGGCCCCGAGGCTGAAATAAACTTTGTTCAGCTCAGAAGACCCCCTGCTTCTGCACACTAGTATCAAACAGGCCCCGTTATTTGGTGCCGGTATCTCCTGCTATGTTAAAACCCCACGGTCATGTGACCCACAGGATTTTAACATGGCGGGGATACCGGCACCCTATAACAGGGCCTGTAACTAGGAAAGTAGGGGGTCCCATGACCTGAAATCAATGCGGTTCAGCTCTGGAAGCAGCCCGTGCTTACTGCACGTCTCTTACAGACAGGTAGACCCCGGTAGGTTTAACACCGCAGGGATCCCTGCTGTGTTAATCCGATGGGCCATTTAGTCTGCAGCGGACCATCGCGCACTTAAGTGCGTGATTCAACCCAAGTAATGGTCGGATAAAGGCCGCTGCATCTGTAGCATGTCCCATACCTCATACAGTATAATCTTATTGAAGATTGTTTGAAGTAAAAACATCAAGGCTCATAACGGTGCTATCCACAAGACACATTGCAGCACTGAAAGACACGTTATGGCCCATTTAGTTATGTTCCACATTGTACCTGCTTCTTTGTCCGTGTAGCAAAAAAGGGCCACTTGCATTGGGTGATATGGCCATTGCTATAGAAGTAAGAACAAATCCCCCTCCATGCATGTGACATTGCACCTCCAGATAACATAAAATATGCCGTCACAACACAAAATGTTACAGTCTTCATAAGATTTAAGAGCAGTCTTGGTGCCAAATATCACACATCATAATGCACCAGAAAGAACGACGAAGCCTGCTACAGCCATACAATTTTGAACAAAAGTTGTGTGTGGCGCATTTTGATATATGTGCCTTCTCTGAATACACAGCTGAGTCAAGTACAGTATATGTCCAATGGAGCACAGAGCAGTGCAATAGAAGAGAGGGAAACGAAGGCAGTATCAGCAGCTATAAATATAATACACATTTCTCCTTTTCATCTTCTTTACTATGAACATAGCATTTATCACGTCCTATCCATAGCTTCATTAAACCTCTTGTAGTTCAGAAACATTGTTGAACTGCTTGTTTTTATTTTGTTTCTACTTTATACCAATATCTTTTGACACTGAAATATGTTTGCTACATATTTCTGTACAACCTTATGGAGATGTCATTTGTTCTATTTTTTTTTACCTTAAATGCTTTATATATTCATAGAACATAGAGACATTTATTCAGATCCCCATGTGTTGAAACCTAACAGCACATTTCTGGTGCTCTCATGAGCATTCAAAGAAGTGAAAACAACAATCTTATTCTAGCAAGTTGTTACTGAGCAAAATAATAAGACAAAGGTTGACAAAGTGATTTGATTAAGATGATAGTAGAAAAGGCTGGAAATGAACCACAAACTTTGGATATCAAAGTCTATTACCCTAAGTAAGCTATGCCACTGACTTGACAACACAATTAAGTCTCAGAGAAAGTGCAAACTGCTTGCTGCTCAGGAAAAGCTGTAGCTCAGGTCATTGACTCACTGTATGTACCATTGTTCATTTAAGTGTTATCATTTCGATTGAGATCCAAAGTTAAAGTCACATGCTGTTTACCTGATGGCCCAAACAGGGCTGCAGGCAGATTTCCTAGGGCCCAGGACTAGAGTTACGACCCCCCCACGTGTCGGCGGTATTGCGAGCACCTCCATCCCATTTCACACCTCGCGAGCCCCTATATTTCCCCCCTTATTTCCATGTATTTCTCCCTCCTCCATCTCACTCCCTCTCTTCCTTGCTCACCCCCTCTCACCTCTCAATCTCCCTCATTCATCAATGTCCCAACTCTCACACAATTCCTGTCCACCTCTCATGTATTTCTCTCCCCTGTGTCTCATGCTTACTCCCTCTTTTCCTCGCTCACTCACCCCCTCCCTCCTCTCACTCTCCCCCCTCAGTCAATTACCCCACTATCACTCAAACCTTTACCCCCCGCTTTGCATGTATATCTCTCCCCTCCATCTCACTCTTACTCCCTCTCTTCCTCACTCACTCCCTCACCCCCTCTCTTACACCCCTCTCTCCTCTCAGTCTCCCCCCTCTATAAATTACTCTGCTCACACTCAATTCCCCCTCTTCACACTCATTCTCTCCCCCCATCTCCCGCAACACAAACACACACACACACACACAATCCCCCCACAAAATACATACCAAAGAATCCCACCCCCCCAAGTTTAAAAAACGTTCCCACTCCCAAAATGTATACCAAAAACCTGCCCCCCAAATACATACAAACCCCCACCCCACTCACCAAATACATACAACCCTCCACCCCCGAAATACATACAACCCCCACCCACCAAATACATACAACTCCACACCCCCAAATAATACATAAAAAACAACCCCAAATACATACAAATCCCCCCCCAGCCACAAATACATATAAAAAACCCTCACAACCCCAAATACATATAAAAAACCACCCAGACCCAAATACGTATAGAAAATACCCACCAGCCCGAAATATATTTAAAAAAACACCCAGCCCCAAATACTTTTTTTTTTCTTTCTTAAAACCCATCAAATAAATACATTACATTACTTACATTGGGAATAGTCTCAGGCCTCTGCTGCCCCATCTCTCCCCTCAACTGCTCTGCCCAGCTGCAGCTTGTGGTTGCTGCCGGGCCCTGTCTCTCCCCAGCGATGGCCCTTCCTCACTGATTGTCCAACCTGTGTCTGAGTCTCTGATGTCAGCGCATGCTGGGCCTCTCTGACGCGGTGCACACTGGAATCTGAGCCCAGCTTGCTTCCAGCACGAGCTGACATGAGAGGCTTGGCGTGGGACAGTCAGTGACGGAGACCCACAGCTGGGTAGAAGTGGCAACGAGAGGCCCAGTTTCCGGGCAAAGACTTTGGGCCTGGCCAGAGATCAGACAACAACACCTCTCTAGACAACAGTATATTTTCAGCAGCCTTAGACAAGACATCTTCTGCCACCATGTGGACTCTGATAATTTAAGCCACAACCATGGCACACAAACTCAACCTGCTACCTCCAAAAGTGCTCACCCACGCCTGAGCATTACTGGAGCAAATCTCGCACTAAAGTCAATTTTCTCCACTGTAAATTCATACTCTCTGCCTATAACACGTCCTTTTCCTTTGCCAAGCAAACCTACTTTTATTCTCTCATACTAACTCTATACTCTAACCCTATTTGATAGCTTTAACTTCCTTCTCTGCCCAATGCCCACCATCATGGCCCACGGCTCCGCAACCTACTTCATAGATATTGAGTTCATCAAACAGTGCATCTCTTCATGTCCCTTAACATCCACCCTCCCCATCTCCAACCTTATCGGGAACAGCGGCGTGGATGGAACAAAATCCCTGCTATTTAATATCCCCTGACAAACACAACTCCAACCTTAATAGGATAAGCTACGCAGCTGGGCCAAACTCCATCCTGAAGCATACTCTGTCCCACGATGAGTTGTCAGTTTACCTCTTTTTTCAGCATTGCTCCTTATTCCCTCTAGATTGTAAGTTCTCTTTTGTATCTGTTTTTTGCCTCGTGTGTCCTCACTTGACATATCATTCTTTGTATGTGATTTATATCAATCTGCACCCCTATTGTACCGTGCTGCAGAATATGTTGGTGCTTTCCAAATACTCTATAAAAAATAACTTTCATAAATATCCTGGAAACGATTACAGAAGAAATCACTAACCTCGCCTTACATAAATGCTTGATGTAATTAATACTGTAAATTACAGTACAAGTCTGATATCCCTTTTTCATAGAATTATTAAGGTCCAAGATTTCATGCTATTGACTACAACATCCAATCAGTTCTACACTGGTATCCACTCCCCTATAATTCTAGTGTAACGGTACGAGGCCTACCCAATCTCATATGGACCCCAAATGCATAATCTGCCCCCAGTTACATATCAGTGTAGTGTGGTGCACCTGCTGGCTCACAGGACTCCTGGTTGGTAGTGGGGATTTCACCATGACAGGCGTATGAGGTAGTGCTGTGTTCTACTCACAATTGGTATAGCGCCTCCATACCTTCCAGATCCCCATGATAGCAGGGAGGAGTTTCTGGAAGAGAACTCCTGGGTATATCTTCTTCCTGATTAACTCCAATCACAGGCAAGAAGGGTCTTTTATTCAAGGGCATCTTTATTTTCATCAGGCATGGCAGACTGTCCATCATAGCGGCCGGTACTTAGCCGCACATCATATAGCTGCACATCATGAGGAAGGTCCCTTCTGACTCTTTAATCAGCCAGGTATATTCTGCCACCTCTCCCCTAAGGGAGACTACCAGCTATACCAGAGCCCTGGACACAGTGTGGTGTCAGCTTGTCACAGCTGCCCAGACTCACAGCTCTTGCACCAGACACTTGAGCTCTGCATGAACACTCTTGAACTCTAATTTTAGGAAGTGATGCGTAATATATAGGTTCCAGAAGACCCACACCTGTGTCACTAACAGTGGACACAGAGCATGCTGTCACTTCCTTTGCTACACCTTACAAATCACAAGGGGGTTGAGGGCAAACCTCCATGATGACTTCTGGCAAACCTGCCCTCTTAACAGGAATTACAGCACAGAATGAGAAAGGCATGTAACCCAATTTTACATAGGGCTACACTAGAACTGCATTAATGTGCCCTTACGCCAAGCTCTTACCATTGCTGTTTTTGAAACAAAGATAGAGGGAACTGTGGTATCTTCAGATTGTTGGACAAACTATCCAGTATATTGCTTAAAATGCAAAACAAATGGAGCTTTGGTTATTTTTAAATGTTTTATCCAAATATATAAATCATTAAAAAAGCTTGTTTTGAGTGAAAAATTATACCACTATATTCCAGGAATTTCACTTTTACCTTTAAACTTCCAAAAGTGTTTCTTCTATAAAATGTACTGTGTTATTTAACCTAGCCTAATTTCTACTTTTCCCATTACACCAACAGCTCTCCAACAGTACACTGCATCTCTCCTTTTATGCCAAAGCTGCAGAGAAGAAAGGGAAAACGCTAATGGTGTGGTAATTACTATACTTACTTGGCTAACAAATGTAGGCACTAAAAAGCAATACAAACCTTTATAAAATATGCGTCTTTCTGTATGTATGATGTTTTTTAGGCGACGTCACACATTTGATGCACAGTTCATTGTTTGAAATTAATTTTGATGCATTGCATCTTGTTGGATACCTGATACAATTCAAATGAAAACAGAATGACAGGTATTTTCTAATTTATAAATAGAGTTAGTATATATCAATTATTAACACCACACAGTCCCTGTAAGTTCAAAACCCAAATGCACTACACATACACATAAGTAGGAGTACTACTGGTAGTGACCAGATGTATACAACAAATGACAAAATAAGAAAAGGTTAACCATTACATGGTTTCAGGCTTAAAATGCTTAGCCAAAAGGATTTACTAATAACCCTTACTCATGCGAAGAACAGATAGTATTAAACTTAATAATATTTCATGTGTGATGTAGCACTGTTTTTTCTTTTTTGTTATAAATAATATGATGCTAATAATATATATAATAGACATACTGTGAAAATAATACATGTTGTTAACCTTATAAAATGAAACATCCATTCTGCATCAAATGTACCTTTGGTTGATATAGCAACTTCCTCTTGGGCTAACAATATAAACAGAGTTTATAGGATTAATGTCAGATCAAACTTGGCGGATAATTTTGATTCACTTTTTGCTTTGTTTGGGGAATGCATGGGAGCATTTTTTTTAGTGCAAACTGTCCAATTTACATCAGTCTTCCTAGCGCTGTCCATTTCTGTGCATCCCTAAATATGGAAAATTATTTTTGACCCTGGTGGCGCACACGAGCGCAATTTAAAAAGAGAGTTTGGGGCCTATTCACAAAGCAGTGATAAAATCAGTGCTTTTGCGTTCAACTATGTGGCCTATGCATTAAGGGGCGGGAAAAAAAATCGCTATCCTGTTTAAATTACCATTTTTTACAGCGTTGCTCTCACGGTATGCATAAAGCCCAGAATACCTGTGACAGCAACATTTACAAAACTGGCGAGTAACTGGCGACGTGATGATCGCCTTTCTGAACAGGGCCGCCTCTCCCTGCGCAAATCTCGACATAGATCAAACATTTGTAATATAAAATGTAATACTTAAAAACTTTAAACATTGGTCAATCCCACCTGATTGGCTGGGATAACCATGTGACTATTTTTTTAGACTCTGATGTCATATAAATGGAGGGAAGCCAGCCAATCAGAAAGGTTATGCTTCCTTTCCCTTTAACATTACATCACCCAACCCATATGGCTACAGTTACATGTTATTTCAGCCAATCAGATTGTGAGATGTATATTCCCAATCCGATTGGTTATAGTAGACCATATGACAGAGTCAATTTTTGGAAAGGATGTGACGTCACCCAAAGGGAGTCATATGGTCTACTACAACCAATCAGATTGTGGATACACAAGTTTTATTTACTTTATGCTGCTGGTTGATGTTTTATTTTAAATGGTCAAATACACTATTATCCATATCTGGATAATAGTAATTTTGCCCATTACTGTACTGTATGTATTATTTGTCTTAACTCTGAAAACGAGAGGTAACTCTCAACGTATTACATCCTGGTAAAATATTTTATAAATAATGTATTGGGGGGGGGGGGAGGCAGGGGCGGGTCATTATAGCAGTGTATTGCACTTTTAAATTGTGGGGCGCCTGGACACCTGCAGAGACCACCCGAGGACCCCCAGACACCCGTGGGGCCCCCAGACACCCGCGGGGACCACTGGAGGCCCCAGAACACCTGTGGGAACCAACCAAAGACCCCTGGATACCCATGGGGCCCCCAAACACCCGTGGGAAACACCCGAGGACCCCCAGACACCTGCTGGGACCACCTGAGGACCCTAGACACCCGTGGGGCACCTGGACACCCACGGGACTACCTGGAGGCCCCCGGACACTTGCAGGGACCACTGAGGACCCTTGGACACCTGTGGGGCCCCCGGACACCCGCAGGGATCACCCAGAGATTCCCACCGGCCTCTTGTATTAATGCTGTACAGGGCAAAAAATGCTTTTTTGCATGTCTCCATCTCTTTTGTATATATAAGTGATTGTACTGCACACCTTGACAATGCAAGCAAATGCAGAAAGTATAAATGATACTTGCGCAAGCACCGGTTCAATACAAAAAATTTATTAAAGTCAGAATATACGACGTTTCGGCCATAGCAAGGCCTTTAAGTGCCAGTCAGTTGATAAAGGCCTTGCTATGGCCGAAACGTTGAATATTCTTTTGTATTGAAATCCGTGGAGCCCTGGATCATCTCTTTTTCCATCTCTTTTGTGCCAGCTTTTAGCTGGTGAAAAGAAATGGTGAGCTTTTATAGTACGATAAAGTTATCACTGCTTTGTGAATAGCAGTTACTGGCAAAAAAATAGCAGATTTGCCATTTGTTGGTCTATCGTACGACTTTTCTTTCACTGACTGTTCATGGGTGATAAAAAGCCATTATAGCGCGATACTGCACTGTTATCACTGCTTTGTGAATAGCAGAACTCTGGATCTACATACATCTCAGGAGTTCATTTTTTTTCTCCTGGGGAGTATTACTCTGGTATTATCACACATAGATCTAGGAGTACAGCATTGTCTTTCTATGTTGTGTATTTTCTATAGCTGTTGTGATCCCATGGGGACTGTTTTAATCTTTGTATCTTTTTTGTGTAATCCATATCCTTGAATAAACATTTTTTTCATATAATTATTTTGCTTGAGTGCTTCTAGTGGGACACTTTTTTCTTTCTCTTTTTTCAGTATTTCAGTATTTATATATATATATATATATATATATATATATATATACGTAGAGGTATCTGTTAGCCGCGCATAATAATCAAAAATGAATAGACAATACCGTTCTGTGGCTAACGAAATGCTTATACCAGTATTTGAATATTCATCGTAACACCGCCGGAAGAAGAGATCAGTGTACAGTATCTTGAAAGCTTGCACAAATAAAAGCATTTCATTAGCCATAGAATGGTATCGTGTATTCATCTTTGATTTTATATATATACACACACACACACACACACACACACACACACACACACACACACACACACACATACAGTATACACTACCGACACACTTAATCACACTGCGGCCAGATCCGCAAACCGGGAGATTTCCCAGCTTGCTAGTGGCCGCCCCTCGGCGTGCCGCGCGTCATAGACACGCGGTCACGCGTCTTCGGGAGCGTGCGCCCCCTGCACGCGCGTCCAGGGGCTCCCCGAGGGAGCCCTGGTGTCCCGCGATCGCGGGACAGCGGCAGGGGGTTCCGGGGGACCCGGCGGACCCGGCAGCGGTAGGGAGAGCGCCCCGATCGGAGGGCGCTCTTCCGCTGCTTCGGCGCGCGCCCGTCACTCTCGGGCGCGCGCCAGGCTACTGCTGCGGCCAAGAACGGGCAAATGCTCGAATAAACTTGGCCGCAGCAGTATATACATATACACAAAGAAATGTAAAAAATATATATTTTTGGTACCTGTAAGTCAATGTTTTCTTGGAAAGTAGAAACACTACTTGTACTATGCGAGTGGTTCTGCTTTTTCTCCAAATATTTGACAGCTTGCCTAATGTGATATTTAACCATAAATAACATATTCAAAAGGTTGAGATGCAATTACATTTATAGCCTAACCACAACTTGTACTCACACTATGAAACACATTTGCTGGAATATTATCTTTGGAAATAATTTTCATCCTTATTAGTAAAGTATATAAGAGCATTTGGATATGAATGCATTGTAAAGGCCTATATCCCCTGGTGTGATCTGTCCTGTCTCGATTTCAGTCAGTTATTCATCTTACTGAGCTTCAGCTACTGATCTTCAAAATCAACAGTATTTTGTAGTATAATGCTATAGACAAAGAACATATGTAAGTGGAAAAGTATGTGAATCTGTGTCATGAATGTGCGCTATGGCAGCATCAAATGTAGATGAACTGCTGCATTACGTGCCAGACAGATTTTTATGGAACTTGAGATGAGGTCGTATAGAAGGTTTTCCAATTACGATTTTCCAGTTCGAGAATACACTATTTTAACTTTATTGGCAGTATGATTCAAAAACATGGCTCTTTTCCCTGGTGCCTAGGATCATTTTTATAATCAGTGAAGCAGAGAAAAAAAGGGAAGTTGTTTTGTTAAAGGTTTGTTAGTAATATAAGCTGGCTGTAACACAGCTGGAAATCTAATTCGGATCACTAGTTTTGCTGTTTTGATTTTAAGGCTGAAATGTATAGGGCAATCACCTTCCAGATATTTCCTTTACACACTCTGGCTGCAATATTTTTTTACTAAATAAGTCATTTCTGAAAAACAATCCGTTCCATTCTCTTATGCTGTACAAAGTGGGAGGGAGATTAACAAAGTTCCGATGCTGGTTATCACACCGCAATCCAATGTGAACTGCCAATCTAGTCCATCTTTATCACAGCTTGGTGAATCCCAGGCTAAGTACTTGCTGAGAATATGTGATCCATTCATTAAAAACTATAACCAAGAGGCCTGTAAAATGCCAAAGTCTGACTTTGGCTTGGTCCTATAATTAATAAAATGCCACATTGTTTTTTTCAATAGGCAGTATGAGCAAAATTGTTATGGTCCATAAGGTGCTATTGTTAGAATATCTTACTAGATCCAATAAGCCCTGGAATCTCCATAGCAATGTTTGTGCTGTATGAAGGCACACCTACTTAGGTAAAGTTGCCAAGCAAGCAAGGGACATAAAAATACAATTTAATCAGGGCCTAATAAAATATCCAGTTGACATTAAAAGCAGCTGATGAGGCATGATAATTAAGTTAACCACTACAGTGTCTTAACACAGAACTACCATTCCTCCTTATTGTTCACAATCAAAATAATGCAGGGGAATATCATTACTGGCTCCATATCAGTTTTATCCCATTAGAATGTTTAAACATATGAGGTCTATGCATCAAGACAAAAGTGGTGAAATTTGGGGTCAAGCTAAATGTCCCCAGAATTTGAATTAGTAGATAGCCCCCATGGTCTTGCACAATGAACCTTTTCAAACCAAACAATAAATGTAGATCATAAAATATTTTAATGTTTGGCAACATAAATTGAATAAGAACTAGAAGCTTTGAAAGGAAGTGACAAGTTACTGTTTGCCTTGTTGTTTTGCAAGGTTATATTACTATTATTTAAAACATTAGATCATTTAGATAATTATTTTAGCAATGCACTAATGTTTATCATTATTAACAAGATGTAAAGCTCTCTGCCTTGTATACTATTATATAGGGTCCACAACATCTTGTACGGAGCTAGGACATAGTGTTGATCTGAGCCCTCGACTTGTTGAGGGGGGGGGTTGTGGCATGGGGGTGCAGGTGTATTGTGGAGGGAGCATGTGGATATATTGTTGAGGAGTTGGGAGTGTGTAGATATATTGTTGAGCAGGGAGGACGTGCAGATGTATTGGCGAGCGGATGGTGATTAGCGAGCCCTCAGTGTATTTGCGGGTAGAGAGCAAATGTGACATTTCTTTGCAGCCACGGATATTTTCAGCTGTCTCCAGAATACACATTCGCATTTTTTTCACTAGCACCGAGAGATACACACTCAAATGTGAATGTCTGCACAATCACATAAGTAACCAACGTTTATTTTGACATTTGCCTTGGGAGGAGTATAAATAGGGATGCTGCCTCAAGTCTAAGCCACAAGTCTAACCCACGACGACTCTTGTCTGTCTTTGACTCTTTACTCAGACCATCATCTGTTACCTGTTTTTTGTCCTCCATTTCACCTCAGTTCTTTGCTGACCATTTCAAGACAAAGGCAGATTCCATTCGACAAGACATCCCCTCTGTATCGTCCTCACATTCTACAGTTCTTCCTAACTCTCCTCCCACCTTCCTCAACTCTTTTTCTACTGTCACAGAGGAGGATGTGTCACTGCTGATCTCCTCTTCTCCCTCTACCACTTGCTCTCTTGACCCCATTCCTTCCCATCTCCTCAAACCTCTTGCTTGTACTTTAATCCCTACGCTCACATATTTTCAACTTCTCCCTCTACTCTGGTTCTTTTCCTTCCTCCTTCAAACATGCAACACATACCATTACTCAAAAACAGCAAGCTTCACCCTATCTGTCTATCTTTCATACTGTCTCCCTCCTGTCTTTTGCCTCTAAACTCCTTGAACCAGGGGCGTAGCTGTAGCATGGGCAGCCCGGGCTAAGCATGGGGGTCTGAGCTCTTGGGGGGTCCAATGTCTTCACCCCCTGTAGAGACAGGCGGGGGGAGATGGTATGCGGCGCCAGCCAGCTCAACCTGGAAGCAGCAGTAGAAGCCGAGGAGCAGCACAGCCCGGCCTCCCATCCTCCTGCGGCGCCAATCCGTGTGACAGCACCGGGTTCGGAGCGTGGCTGAAACCGTCACCCGTATATAATAATATTTACTTAATAAGACTAGTAGCATTTATTGTAACTGAACTGACCTCTGTCTGTGTCCATTCCCTGGGCTGGGCCTGGCCTGGGCTCTACAGTACTTTCTGTGTCTATTGTCAGCTATATTATAGCATTATATCATTCATAATAATAACAACAACACAGTACATTCAGATCAAGGAGGGTTCACATTTTTGCACCCAAAATGCAAAGCCTGCAACTGTCAGAGTGCCAGCAACAACAGCAGCACACCCAGGAACACTGTGCGAAAGCAGCGAGAGTAACATATATTGTTCATCTCTCTCATTACATTTATTACTAGAATATATATATACAGTAGATAGAGCCTAAGATAGGAGGATATTTTTCTTCTGTGTATTATAACATAGTTTACTATACTGTATCTAATGCTATAGTTTGTTAATACTGTTAAGTAACTCTGTTACTATGATAAATAGCCCCGTCCAGTGTCTATACATATCACCATACTCATCCGTTAATATCTAGAGATGAGCAAAACACTTCCTTAAACAATTTCAATACCAACTACATAGAGTTGATAATAAGTCTAAGGCCTGGGACATGGTGCAGGGAGCAGCGCTGGGCAGCGCTGACGCTCATGCTCTCCTGCTAAAGCAGGAGATTTTTTCTGTCCCTGCATGAGCATCAGCGAGCGCACTTGTGTGCCGGGTGGGAGGCTTTCGGGAGGCGGGCCTGGAGGCGGATCGGGATGCGGGGCTAGCGCGCCACGTCACGGCGCCGACATCACGGAATGCCATTGGCTTCTGGCAGTCACGTGACTGGCCCTGCGCTTGCATGAGCGGCAAAATTTAAACTTGCCTGTCTCCTGCATTTCCACACGCCTCCGCACGCCTCCGCACGCCTGCGGAAGCGCCGTCTAAAGCCGCGCTGATAGGGATAATGTTTCCCCTCAGCGCGGCTCAGCGCGCCTCAGCACAGTCTTTTTGACCATGTCCGAGGCCTAAGGCACCAAACTAATGACTGGAATCCCAGATCCAACAGGGCTAGAACCCACAACCATTGCTTTTGTAGGCGACAGCTTTAGTAGTGTGAGCTAAACCAGCTGATAGGGAGTATTATTGTCACATCCTACTAGCTTTTGGCATATCTAACAGGTATCTCAGTTGTGCTACACAAGGAACATTAAATTGTCAACCAGGAAGTGGAAGTGGTCTACTTTTAAAGGAAGCTAGGGGAAGGGAGCTACTACAGGTGTATGCACTCATTTTGGTGCTACATGACAAATATGCACATTTTTAACTCCTTCAAACTCCTCCATGTGTCTTAAATAGTGGGCCAATGGTTCTATTGCCATGTTAAAGAGTAATGGTGATAACGGGCATCCATGTCTGGTACCTCTGTGTAGTGCAAAGGCTTCTGATAGGTTGCTGCCCACAATAATTTTGGCAGAGGGTCTGTTATAGAGGGCTTTGATTATTGTGCAAAAGTTCCCTCTAAACCCAAATTTTTCTAGCACATAGTGCACATGTTCCCATAGTATATTATCAAATGCCTTTTCTGCATCTATCGCGACTAAGGCTGCATTTGTTATTGTACAGGATTTTATCCAGTGTATAACCGAAATTACTTTTCTTATATTTTTTACTGTGGACCTGTCCTTCACGAAGCCTGATTGGTCCGGGTGTATAATTGAAGGAAGAGCCTTAGCTACCCTATCAGCTAATATCTTGGTGAAGATTTTAATATCCTGATTTATCAGAGATATGGGTATATACGACTTCGGTATCAGGGGGTTCTTCCCTTGTTTATGTATAATTCTAATATGAGCCAAATTACTAGATGCGGGAACGTTTTACCTTGTTGAATGTTTTGGAACATTTCTTCAGGGGATTGTTAATTGTGTCTTTGAGTATTTTTAAATATTCCCACGATAGACCATCTGGGCCCGGAGCCTTGACATTTTTAAGGTTTAGTATTGTGTCATTTATTTATTTGGTAGTTATTGGGGCGTTTATGCTCCTTAGTTGGGCTTTTCTGATCTTTGGGATTTTTAGATTCATAAAGAACTTTTCCCTCCTTACTGAGTCGATTTTCCCCTTATCGTATAATTATTCGTAAAATCCTTAAAGATGTTAACTATTTCCTCAGGTTTTGTTTTAGTTTGCCTGGATTTGTCTTTTAGTTTGGTAATTGGTTTCACATTGTTAAATCCTCTCATAAGATTACATAATAATCTGCCTGACTTGTTTCCATGTTTAAAGAAGCTAATTTCTTGAGCCGACTGATTTTTTGCTTCCTCATTCTCTAGCCACAGTTTGCAGGCTGTTTTTTTTTGTCTATAGTCTTCTCTGATTTGTGTGGAGTCTGTTGTTTTAAGTGATTTAAAGGCTTGTGCTAGCTCTTTGCTGGCTCTGTTGAATCCTTTATTAGCCTCTCGTTTGTGTCTGCTGACATACGATATGATGTGGCCTCTCATAACTTCCTTAGATGTTTCCCAGTAAAGTGCTGGGTAATTTTTATGTTATTCGTTGTCTAATTCATATTCCTCCCAGCATTTATGTAGGTAATTTTTTAAATTATAATTTTGGGCTAGATATTTCGGGAATCTCCAAATGTTTGGGCTAGCTCTTGTAATTCCCATCTCTAATTCAAGGTATACTGGCGCATGGTCTGAGATTATTATTTCTCCAATCTCAGTGTAATCTTCATTAGTAAGTATACTATTTATCCTTGAAAATCATGAGTGTACGTGTGAGTAGAATGTATACTCTCTCTCTGTGGGGTTGAAAGTCCTCCACATGTCTACCATGTTATCAAAATCAGTAGCAGACATTATGTTCCCTGAGGTTAACACCAATCCTCATATAAATATATTCAAAAACGGTTGTTAGTTCTCATTAGCAGAGCCTTAACATGTTTAGTTAGCACTGCCTTGCGTTAGCTTTCCATGACTCGTTACACCTGTTTTACCTAAAGGTGGTGCTAGCTCTATCCAGATCCTGAAATATGGTTTTGCTGGAGAGCAGGAAAACCAATAGTTCATGATCTGGATGAAGGCAACACCAACTTTAGTTACGACCTAAGTAACGTACAGTAACTTTAAATCCCTACATTAACTATAAAGGAGATCTGTGGATAGGAGTTGTTAGAGGGAACACCTCTCTTGCATACACTATCGTTAGCACTGACGCCCGTTAACAGAATGAAAGAGCTTGTTACGGCTGAAAACAGTACTTAACACTGCTTTCGTGAGCTTTGAAGATACCCGTTAGCACTTAACGAGCGTTTAACTTAAGTTAACACCTTATTAAGTTAATAACTGAGCATTGTGGATCTTGGCCAAAATACTGTATGTCTGTAAAGTCTCTGTTGAAATTACTTAGTTGAACTCGTTTTTTATTCACATATCTACATGTACATTTTATAGGAGAACAAAACCCTAAAATTAGTCTTAAAATTAACCACTGCATAGAGTCTTCTCGTGTGGTGTATTTTTCTGCAAAATAAAAATTGATAGTATATTCTTGGCAACATAGTTGAAAATAATTCTGTTGCCAAGGAATATATGTTATTGATTATATTATACATTATTTGTATTACATCTAAGGTATTATTTTAAAGAATGCATTTTCTTGATTTCAAATGTATATATTTTTACTATAATTGTTCCCTAGCACTTAAGAGAACAATACCTCAACTCAAATTATTTGGGTCATGAAATAAATGTAATTCAATTTGAAATAGTAAAAAAAATGACAGGGTAGAAAAAATATATACTTAATGTTATAATGGCTTCCATTCAAAAGCCCCACAATAACGGCACCATACAGAATGTTGGACATAAAAATACAATAGTTGTCATACTGTGGCATAGTTTAGTCTGCTCCTTGTTAAAACTGAACAAATATTCCTTGCACACCATTCTTCATGAAGTGCACTATGACAGAATGGGGCAGCAACGCTTGCACATAAAGGGTTAAGCCCAGCCTGCTCCATCCAACCACTTAGAAATGGATGTTGACAGACAACAAAAAGTAGCCTATGTGCAGTCGCTATTCACATAAGAGGGCTGGGAAAGATTCAATCCTAGGGTGTGACCCCTATATAGCCACTCACAAATATAACTAAAATCTTTTATTAAACATATGCAAAGTAAAAACAATAACATGGATAAAAAAACAGGGAGCTCCCGCACGGATGGGGAGACCTATATGTTTAAATCTAATAGCACTATAATTGTCTCTTTAAGTAGCAAAGAGACAAGGGAGAGGGGAACGGTAGAAAAGTAAAAACCGTAATAACTATTATAAGTAAATATCCATATGCACACACAGTATACCAGACATCAAGAAGAGACTCATAGATGAAGTCAGAACCATGTAACTTGTATTTTTCTAATGTATCTCTAGCCTAAGGTCTAATTGTAGATACTGTATCAATAACAACCAATAGGCGTGATCTCTGTATCTAGTCTGTAGCTAAAACCAGGCCTCACTCATAGGTAGGAGGGGAAGGGCATGTATAAATAACCCATATTCCCGCAAAACTACGTCCCAGGCTATCCTATGAATATAAGGATCATCATAAATCCCCTGTGTATGCGGCTGTATGCATATAGGATGCCATGGGGCATGAGAACAGAGGAATACAACCTGGTTTCGCTTGTGGGTTCGTGCTGGTTCAGTGTTGTTACGATATTTTCATTCTCCCTACTCCACTCATGCTCTCCCTGATGACGTCATAGGTTGTGACGTCACTAAAAACCGACGCACGTTTCACGCCTAGCAGGCGCTTTCTCAAGGTATTGGAGTGGTATCCGGCCACTCCAAGAAGATCTTATGCATCTTGGCTGTGGGTGTGTTCTTCTAATCAGCCAATCGCATAAGCAAACCTCATCTGCCATTTACCTGCCCACGTTTTCAGTCTCTCGAAGTCATTCTGGAGAGAAATTACATCCTGCTCTTATTCTACTACCTTACACAATTTAGTATCATCAACAAATACGGAGACTTTGCTCTCGATGCCAACCTCAAAGTCATTAATAAACAAGTTAAAAAGCAGGGGTCCCAGTACCGATGCCTGAGGTACTCCATTCACGACTTTAGTCCAACCTGAAAAAGTTTCATTTATGACAACCCTCTGTTGTCTATCCTTCAACCAGTTTTCAATCCAGGTGCATACATTATTATTGAGTCCAATTTGCTTTATTTCGTACACCAACCTCTTGTGTGGAACGTATCAAAAGCCTTTGCAAAATCTAAGTAGACCACATCAACTGCATTACCCTGGTCTAAATTCCTACTTACCTCATGAAAGAAACAAATAAGGTTAGTTTGGCATGATCTATCCTTCTTAAATCCATGCTGACTATTACTAATGATTTTGTTTTCCATTAGGTATTCCTGAATATTATCCCGTAGTAAACCTTCAAGTAGTTTCCCCACTATTGAAGTCAGGCATACTGGTCTGTAAATCCCCGGTTGTGATCTAACTCCCTTTTTAAATATAGGCATCAGATCTGCATTACGCCAATCTTGTGGCACCGAGCCTGTGGAAATGGAATCCTTGAATATTAAATGTAATGGTTTGTCTATTACTGAACATAACTCCTTGAGAACTCTTGGATGTATACCATCGGGGCCAGGTGCCTAATTTACTTAATTTTTTTCAAGCGTTTATGAACTTCTTCCTCAGTTAATATGGAGGTTGTGGCTTCCTCCTGTGGCACTTCTATTGAAATTGATTCTTCCCTGGTAAACACAGAGGCAAAGAATTTGTTTAATACCTCTGTTTTTTCCTTATCTCCAATAATCCGCCTGCCCATTTCACACTGAAAAGGTCCTATATTTTCTTTTCTATTTTTTTTGTTATTAAGGTACATTAAGAACTTTTTAGGTTTGATCTTACTTTCTATTGCAATTCTTTTTTCATTATCCAGTTTTGCTAATTATATTGCCCTTTTGCAATTTTTGTTACATTCCTTATAATTCTGATACGATGTCTCTGTCCCTTCTGACTTAAAGAATCTAAACGCCTTCCTCTTCTTGTCCATTTCCTCCCCTACCTGTTTATTTAACCACATTGGTTTTGACTTGTTACCCAAGGGTATACAGGTAGTCCTCGTTATCCAACGTTTCACTTTACAACGAATGGCATATCCAACGCAACCCTATGGGCTGTTTTTCGATGCCAGAATACGTTATTTAATGCTCACCGCCACTGATTAACATGGAACTCACTATACAAGGGATTCCCTATCCAACGCTAGTTCCAGAACGGATTCCGTTGGATAACCGAGGACTGCCTGTACACTGATAAATGTGCTTTTCTACCAATGTTTTAAAGACTGCCCGTTTACCTTCTACATTTTCCCTGCAAAAACATCATCCCAGTGTTTTACTTGCAGATTATACCTCCGTTTATTAAAATCTGCGTTTCTAAAGTTTACAGTCTTTGTTGAACCCAAGTAATCTGTTTTTTGATAATTTATTTCAAATGAGACCATGTTATGATCACTGTTACCCAAATGTTCCAGGACTTGAATATTTGTTATTACTTCTACATTGTTTGATAATACCTAATCCAGTATTGCCTCTCTCCTGGTTGGTTCCTCAATAATTTGGGTCATATACAGTAATTGTCTTTAAGCATTCCCAAAAACCTGTTTCCTTTTGTTGTAATGCTAATCTCATTGCCCCAGTCTATAATTAAAATCACCCATTATGCAAACATGACCTAGTTTTGATGCCTTCTCCATTTGCAAAATTATTTAGCTTCCTCAATCTCACCAATATTTGGTGGTTTATAGCATATCCCTACAAACATGTTCTTAATACTTTTACTTCCACTGCTAATTTCTATCCACAAGGTCTCTACATTTTCATCATTCCCTAAATAAACATCTTCCCTTATAATAGGTTTTAGGTCCTGTTTAACATACAAACATACTCGACCTCCTCTTCTATTTGTTCGATCCTTCCGAAAAAGGGAATAACCCTCTAAATTAACTGACCAGTCATGAGTTTCATCCCACCATATTTCAGTAATGCCTATATCATACTGCTCCCTTGTAGCTAATAATTCAAGCTCCCCCATTTTATCTGTCAGGCTTCTTGCATTAGGAAGCCTGCATTTCATTTTTTTCAGCCTGTACTATTATCTTATCTTCTCCTTCCTTTTTGCGCCAACTTGGTTTCATCTTTAGAAGTTTTCTAGTATGTACTATGGGTGTCTCACTACTGTCAAACTCACACTTGCGACAGAGAAGCCCAATGCTACATCCAACATAACAGAAATACTGGCAGACACCTGTTCTCAAGGTATATTAGTGTTTTATCTGGTAGTGTTAGGCTTTGCGAACAGGTGTCTGCCTTGTCGTGGCTCGCAAGCTTACAATGCTTTGGCCAAAGGGTTAAACTAAATGACCCTATTTCGAGAGACTATATAAGTATTTTACTGTGTATTTCTGTCATGTTGGATGTAGCAGTGGGCTTCTCTGTCGTCTGTTGTATACATATGCCATGCTCAATAGCACTCCATTTTGACACATATACATATATCTATATATCTATCTATCTATATATATATCTATATATATCTATATATAGAGATTATATCTATATATATATATATATATATATAGATATATAGATATATCTATATATATAAATACATTTTGTGGGGGCTCAGGGGTTCCCAAAAAGAGCTTGCTGGGGTTCTGTGTTTTGTAAACTCACACTCGCCCCGATTCTATCTCCATAACCCCTTGATTCATCTTCTATTCTATTTAGTTTGTTTTCTATTTCATTCCCCCCCCTCCATCCTAGTTTAAACTCTCCTCTAACCTTTTTAACATTCTCCCCCTAGCACAGAAGATCCCTCTTCATTGAGGTCCTTGCCTTAAGCTTTTGGCCTAGATTCATGAAATCATTTTTAAGGACCCTCCATCTTTCTCTAACTTTGTCATTTTTGCCAACATGTACCAAGACCACCGGATCAATCCCAGCCCCCCCCCACCCTACAATCTGTCTACCCGATCCGCAATGTGCAAAACCCGAGCACCCGGGAGACAACAAACTGTTCGGTTCATGTGGTCATGGCAACAGATTGCCCTATCTACCTTCCTAATAATGGAGTCTGCTAGAGTCACCCCTAGCCTTGCCATTTCTGCCCTAACACTCCCAATATCTTCACTCAATATGGCAAATCTATTGGGATGGGTCAGCTCAGAAATGACCTGCCTCTCTCTATTGCCCCTGCTTCCCCTTCTAACTGTCACCCTGCTACCTACCTGCTCCTCACTAACAGCAACCAAGCTATCTACCTGCTCCTTATTAACAGCGCCACCATCTGCACCACTAGTCGAAGCAAAGACTTGCTCAGTGAGCTCTAAATCCCTTTCAAGATTGCCAATGTCCCTCAATATTGCAAGTTGCCTCTTCAGATCACAAAAGGTTGAAGAAATAGGGAGAGGAGCTCCCCTGAGTGTGCTCCAACGAACTGTGGTGGAGGTGGTAGTTACAATAATAGGACAAGTTCAATGATGTGGGACGACAATATAAATGTCTTGCAGGTGGATGTGACCACAGTGTGGGTAAGTAACCATATACAGTCTCTATCTGGAATCCAGATCAAATGTAGGTATCTATACATAGTGAAGAGTCCCCCAATAGTATACCATGAGTAAAGACCTCTCCGTGTCTGGACCCCGCACTAAAAGCTCTGTGCCAGTCCTAAATTACACGTTGTATAACGGAGGTATGCTCAAATGTATGGGTAATGTAAGGGGAGGAGGGGACACTTAGCTAGGACCGATGTCCTTGTCTGATGATGCTCAGTGGACTGGGATGTGTGGTCACACGAGAGGCGTCGGTACCGCTAAGATGTCTTCTCCCGGCAGTCTCACGAGGGGTATAGGCACCGCTGTGACATCATCTCTCAGCGACTCGCTCCCGCAAGTATCCCGCTGGAGCTCAACGATCCCCGCGACTGCTGCAGACGCTCCCTTCTCACCATGTCACACACTGTCAGCTGAAATCCATAATGCCCGAAGGATATGGGCTATAACCTGTATACCGTCCCAAAGCGTGCTCCAAATGCGTGGTAGGAGAAATGGATATCGAAAAAATTGGGCACTGCTGATACTGGAGAATGAGGATGGTTGTTGGTAAAAAATAATAACTTTATTTAGGCATAATGGCCAAAGGTTAAAACAGCACAAAATATCCCCTGACACGTTTCTCGCCTCTCAGGGCACTTTCTTGAGAAAGCCAAAAATGAATTAGCCTGGAGAATATGAATACAATAATATTCCTACACAAGCCGGAAACTCAAGGGTCTAAATCTTAGTGGGTGAATCAATTGCAGAAACATGAACAACGTTTTTATTTCCGCTGCTAAAAATACATGCACATCTGTTTTATTTCAAGTATATTTTAAGTTGAGGGTTGCATACTTTTTATACATACTGTAAACGTATCTATCAGTCTTTAAAATAAGTGTTCTGAAAATGTGAAGCAGCAATCTTCTCCAAAATGGTATAACCTTACTCTCCAAGCATTCATTTTTTCTTTTTATCCAGAAGGTAAAATTTAATCATTTATACTTTTCTCTTCGTTTGGATATTGTGGTTTCTTGGCCAATCCTGGCAGACATTAAAATGCATTGTTTGAACCTTCTTTTATTTTATTTATTTATAAAATGTTTTACCAGGAAGATACATTGAGAGTCACTACTCAGTTTCAAGTATGTCCTGGGCACAGAGTTATCATGACAGATACATGGTTACAAATACACAGATATATTAAGTGAACATGGTTATACATTATATACAAGACATTGCATGCACAGTAAGAGATAGTATATGTTATAGGTGTATGTAACAGTTACAGACCAGATTAAAATGTGAGACATCTTTAGTTTTGAAAGAACTTAGATTGGTGGCGGTTGTGAGAGTTTCTGGTAGATTGTTCTAGTTTTGGGTGCACGGTAAGAGAAGGAGGAGTTGCCGGATACTTTGTTGAACCTTGGGACAATAAACAGTCTTTTGGAGTCAGATCTCAGATAATAAGTGCTGCATGTGATAGGGGTGAGGAGCTTGTTCAGATAGACAGGTAGCTTGCCCAGAAAGTATTTGAAGCCTAGACTCAAGTGATGACCAATCTAGTTATTTGAACATTTTGCAGTGATGTGTGTTGAAGTTGCATTGGAGGACAAAATGGCATATTGAATTGTAGAGGGTGTTTGCTAAGGTGGGTTTGGGGTGCCATGCCATATACTATGTCCCCATAGTCTATAATTGGCATTAGCATCTGCTGTGCGATACGCTTTCTGACCAGCAGATTAGGGGGGGTTTGTTCCTATAAAGTACACCTAGTTTGGCATAGGTTTTGGATGTCAGGGTATCAATGTGCATCCCAAATGTTAAATTGAGTCAAACCATGTGCCCAAGTATTTAAAACTAATAACAGGGACTAGGATGGAATTAGCATTGGTTTGATTTGGAGCTCATTCATTAGAAGCTTTAAAAATGTAGCCTTGGTCCCAAATACCATTGTTACAGTCTTGTCAGTGTTTAATAACAGTATGTTTGGGGAAATACAAATTTTCAAGTCTCAAAAAGTCAAATTGAAGTACGTGTTCGAGGTTGGAGAGGCAAGGGCTGTGTGCATATATGATTGTGTCATCTGCACATACTGTACCCAGAATGTAACCGGTCTAGTTTAAGGCAAGCTTTAGAATACTTGTGGTCTCGTCTGTACGTGTGTATTGAAGCTCCCTTACAAGCTGCAGGAAGATAATTGATGAACACTGAGAAGAGTAGGGGCCCCCGAACAGAGCCTTGTGGTACACCGCAAGTGATATCCAAGGGGTTGGAGTTAGAGCCTGAGATATACACGTGTTGTGATCTACCTGATAGGTAGGAATTAAACCAGTTTAAAGCATGCTTCCCTATTCCAGAGCACTGAGTTTGTTTAGCAAGATAACATGATCAACAGTAGCAAAAGCCTTTGCAAAGTCTTGGAATATTGCACAAGTAAGTTGTCCCCGTTCCATTTAACACTGGACCTCATTGCACACTTTTAGGAAGGTAGTTACTGTGGAGTGTTTTGAGGAAAAAACAGATTGGAATTGGCAAGGGAAATTTGTCTTGTTATAGTAATCGCTTAATTGGGAGTGAAAACATTTCCCCATAACTTTGGATAGTATTGGGAGAAAAGAGATTGGCCTGTAGTTTGAGACAGAGTTTTTATCCCCACTTTTGAAGATTGGGACAACTCTGGCAGTTTTCAGGTCTTAGGCCTTGCCCCCGCTGCCTACTGCAGCGCCCGCTGTGGCGGACGCTGCACGGACGAGAGCCCTCCCCTCAATGGCGCCGGGCCCGCTGCAAGGGGGGGCCGCAGCGCCGTGGCACGAGTTGCTCCTGCTGTCAATAGAATTGAGATCAGGACTCGCGATGGAGAGATAAGCCACGCCCCCCCCAGCGGTTCAGCCAATGAGGGCGAACCTGCCGGGTGATGTCATGGCCACGCCCTCGTCACTCCCCTGCCACGCCTCCCCCCGGTCTCTCTTCCTGCAGTGAGCTGCCCATCGGGGAATCGGCTGCAGGCGGCGCCAATCTCGCAGCCGCGCATTGCAGCAGAGTTACCGGGACCTTAGCCTTAGGGATATGACCTACAGACTGAATAGAGTTGACTAAGGTAGCAATCGGATTAGCAATGGCTGGGGCACCAAGTCTTAGGAACTTAGATTGGAGTAAGTCAGGTCCACATTGGCTGCTTAGTTTTAATTTGAGGAGCACTTGTGTAATCTCCTCTTCAGATACTGGGACAAATTGAATATTGTGGGCAGTGTTGGGAGAGGGTGGTGGGGCTATAGGGGTACTCTCAGAATGAGGTTCATGTTTGTGGTTTGGATTGCATTTTGCTAAGAAGTTAATAGTACACCCCACAAAGTATTCATTGAATGCATTTGCAATGTCAGTGGGATTTGTCATATCCTCCATAATAAGATTACATGGTTGATGATGGCTAGAAGGCTGGAATATATTGTTGATAACCTTCCAGATGTAAACTGGGTTTGATGTATTCTGGCAAAGATTGTCAGAGTAATATTGTGCTTTTTCATGTCTTGTTTGCTTTGTGCACATATTCCGCAGGCATCTGTAGTTATTAAGACCCTTGGTAGTGCCAGTTACTTTGTAGCTTTTCCACAAGAATCCCTAAGATTGTCGAGTGCTATAAGGTCAGTTGTAACCCATGCAAGGTGGGCCACCCATACTCTTTTTACGCATGGTGGAGTATGTGTATCACAGAGTTTGAAGAACTCGGATTGGAAATACTGGAGTGCAGAATCGGGGTCGGGAATTATGTTGATTCTGTACCAAGGGCAGTTGGTAAGATCAGCCAGAAACTGTTGTGGGTTAAAGTTTTTAAATGTTCTAGTGAGGAGAACTTTAGGGCTTGATTGGGGTGATCTGATTTTTTACAGTACATAGTCACTGAAAATGTCAGGAAGGGTGCCAGAGGATTGGATTCTGCTGGGAACAGAGGAGAGAATCTAGACTAGCAAGGAATGGTTGTGAGATTTCATGTTTGTCCATGTGGGTAATGTGTTGCGTTAGGTAAAGTGACTTGAGTTGTATTTGGATGTTCTTGATTTTAGGCTCCAGCCAATTGAAGTTGAATTCCCCATAAACTAGCAGCTCATTCTTCTTATTCAGAGAGGAAATTGAGCTAAGAGGGTAATATCAGTCAGGGAATGTAGAGGGGCTTTAGAAGGGCGGTAGATGCCAGCAATCGGACAGGCTTAGAAAAGGGGAGGCAGATTTCGCCAACTAGGATTTCAAAAGAGGCTGGGGTGTAATTTCGCAGCGTAAATTGTAAGATGTCTGCAATATAAAATAACACCCTTTTCCTCTCTTATCTTTCCTTGAAATGGAGTATCCCTGAATGGCGATATTTGTAGAGAGTTTTAGGGTTAGCCATGTTTGTGTGAGAATGATGGCTTTGGGTTTATGCATAAGGCAGCATGCTTTTTGTTCATCCAGTTTGGGCAGCAGACAACGGATATTTATATGGGCGACCGATAGACCTTTTTTGGAATTTGAAGGGGGTATTCTCAGTTGTATGGGACTGAGTTGAAAAGGGAGGACCTGGGTTAAGGTCAATATCATCTACTAAAGAGAGTAACAGTATAAATAGACATTTTAGTAATTGTTTGCAAGTTGTATATTTGTGATGTTTGCCATTAGAATGAGTGGTGGTCGGTGTGCCGGTTTTCAAAGTTCTCCACCAACCTTCAGTAGGTAGTGCAAGGCTTTTGAGTAATCCAGGGTGTATGATGATATTGGGTGTTGGCCAGGAGGGAGGAGTTTGTAATGGGCAGAGAGAGTAACATTTCCATGAGACCACAAGAAAGAACAGAGTTGAGATAAGTAGCAGGTTCATTATCACAGAGGTAGGTAATGTTGCATGAAGCTGTTGTGAGCCAAGTGAGTGTGTGCAGAGTAAAAAGCAGAGGTAGCATTACTCGTGCCAAAATGTTTTGCTGCATTTGCAATGCTAGGGTCTGTTCAGTGTTTGCAGAGGGTTTGCAGAGGGATTTAGGGGGATAGGAGAGACAATTGTGTACAGTCAAGTGTTGGGAGAGGCTGCAGCAAATAAATTGTACCGGGGGGGGGTAAATGAGCAGGCTAGCAAGCATGGTAGTGGTAGTGGTCAGTGGTAGTGTGGTCAGATAAGCTCATTGTGTGTTGCCTTGTGTAGAAGAGTTTGCAGAAAGATCCAGTCCCCAGTCAACCTCTAGTCCAACTATAGTCTAACTATATATTCACTAAAAGATGCAGCACTCTTAAGATGCTTACAGTATGCTTAACTACCCAACCCCAGTATGCTCTCCAATACAGTGGAATCAGATTTATACATCTAAACAATCACACGACCCTCCTTCCAATAAATCTGCCTGTTACAAGCTGGACAATTAACAGAGCATATTTAGCAAATTAACTTTGCTATTCTTAACATAGCAGAGAACTAATATAGACAGGGGGGGGTGAAGGGTGAGTCCCTTATGCAGGGGTTCAGGGTGTTAACATACCAGAGAAATAATACAGACATGGTGGGCTTGGTACCTCAGGATAGCAAAATGGCAATGAGATAGAGATGGAAAATGTTTCAGTTTGAGTCAGAAAAATAAGGCCATACAGGCACATATTTATAAGACACCTTCCAGAACCGGAAGACAAATTACCACTCATTTACTTAAATGAGCCACTATGGCTCTTAACCATTTGGGTGCCTATAGACATCATGGTGTCTAGTACTAAAGGGTCCAATGATGTAGTAGCTACAACATAATCTTACTGCTCATTTTTGTAGGGAAGATCGTTTTCCATGATCTATAAGTAAGTGGAATGCATGAGTAGGACTCATACTCTTTCATTCTATCATCAGTGATGAACCTATCATGTGATCGCAAGCGCAGGAAGGGTCGCGGCTCCCTGGTGCCACCCCTCCGGCTTTACAGGAGTTTACATCAAGTTGAACTATATACAGTACATGGCAATGCTCAGTCTCTCATACCCGTTCAGGATGCTGGATCCGTGAGTGCCACGTCCATTGACTTGAATGCCAGTTAATGCAAGATTCAGCTTCGATACCCTTACCATAGCTTAGTGAATCTTTCCCTTAGCTGCTTGTCCCAATTATCAAAATGTAACTAATTTAACTGTATCTACAGCAATTAGCAATGTTCTATTCATGACCTTATACAAAATGTAAATTCAGTTTGGGTTATTCATGTATCATATTGATATGCAGGAGACATTAAGAAGATATGAAAGTGATTTTAACTTCTGTTTTCAAGAGTGAAGTTCCTGTTTAAAGAAAATAATACATATTTTCTCATATAAGTGTAGCCGTGTCCCCTCTTACCTCCGGTGCCCGGGAGGGGGGCGGCTGCTGTGTATGGGAGCGGCGAAGTGGGGGCCACCAACTTGTAGTTCGCGCATGCGCAATTGCAGCCGTGCGCATGCGCAGAGAGGCGAGAAGTTGTAACAACCATTTTAGGTTTGTGCATTCACAGGAGCACTTGTGCATGCGCAGTCCCCAGAGTTGTGGCGGTCATCTCAGGAGAGGCTCCGCAAGGGACTACATGTTCAGAAGCCTGAGGGACATGCAGGTAGAATGTTGACACAGTTTGGCAGTTACAGGCAGTTGGAAGAAGGGGAGAACCGTTGAGGTAGTGTCCAGGGAGCAGTGCTCCTATGGACTAGTACTAGGTTTGTCCCTTAGGCCCCAGCTAGGTCGTAAGTCCACTTTTAGATTGTGGCTTCTATAGGGAATACCCCTGACAGTGACGCTACCCTTTAGCCTTATAGTGTCAGGTGTAGCACCAGCGAAGAGACGCCACATGGGATCAGACCACAGGCAACTATAGACATTAAGGGACACCCTCCAGCTGGAGATCCCTCAAGAGGCGGACGTCTTCGGACCATATAGAGAGGATTCAGCAGACATTGTGGGATCAGACGGATCCTTTTTGCTCATCCAGTGTTACCTGTGTACAGGAGTGCCCAGGGAGGTAAAGTGCACCAACGATCCACAGGGGTAGTGCTACTCCCAACACATGGATGGGAATGACTCTCATTGGGGGAGGACACCAGGGTTATTGGTGGCATGCATCCTAGGTACTTTGGGGGACACTCACCCTGTCCTGTTATTATTGTATTGTGTGTTATATTGTATGGTACCGTTATATCGTTATTCCATTGTTAGTAAACCAATTGTTATATACAGGTGTGTGTATATTTTCACTGTAAGTGATTCTGAAAGGGTTTTATCCCGCTGCGCTGGATCCCCCTCTGGTGCAGGCGCTGCACAGAGGAGAACGAGAGCTCACCCCAGGGACCCAGCTGTGGAGGCTCAGGCCTTCTGTGAGCCACAGGTGATGGCAGCACATGTATTTCCCATAGACAAGGGACATAATCAGATGTCAAATAAAAAATTCCATGAAAACACTTGCCAAATTATTCTAATATGATAACAGAATTATTTAGCAAAATGCTTCCTTGTAAACAAAACAAAATACATAAAAAAACTAACCCCCAGATTCATCAAGCTCTGTTATGGGTTAATGCCTCCGAATGGGTGTTCACTCCCATCGGCTTGAATGGGAGTGAACGTCCATTTTAGTGCATTAACCCATGACAGAGCTTGCTGAATCCCCCCCCATAAGATGTAACCATCCCTATAAATTATAATTATTGTATTTATTATACTCTAAATGTAGCCGAGCCCCTTACCACCAATGAGGGTGCGGGAAGGGGGGAGGCTACTGCTGAGGCGCCGGAACTACGGACGGACCAGGGCACTGCAGGGAGCCTCTCAAGTAGAGGCTGCAGGAGTTCCGGAGGAGCACCGGATCTCCGTGGTGCAACCACAAGCGGGGGCTGCCATTGTTGGGATCCTCGCGCATGTGCTGTGATTGTATGTGCATGCACAGAGAGATCCGAGGAGTTGCGGTAGCCATTGGGAAGTTGCACATGCTCAGTGAAATAGGCAAGCATGCGCAGGTGATAGAACTTGCTGCGGCCATCTTAGAAAATGCTCCACAAGGTACTACATGTCCCATGAGCATTAGGAGCAGATGCAGTGAGCTGGAATAGATACATTTCGCACGCTTGGCACGATGCTTTAGTCAGAGAAGTGACAGCAAGTGGTAGGGTAGTGTCCGGGTGCAAGTTGCTCCCGGACTAGGCCAGGCATCCCACTTAGGTCCAAGTGAGGCCCCTGACTCTATCAGCTTGTGGTCCTATAGGGAAGGCCCCAGATAGGGACGCACACCATTAGCCCATTGTAGTGACAGGTCTTTTATGTGACAAACGGCTGCACTGTGAGTTGCAGCCAGACCACGAGGTCACCTAAAGAGACACTTAAAAAGGGACACACTCCAACGGGAGCTTCCTCAGAGGCGGACACCTTCATGGAAGGAGCGGCAAGATGCCGTCGTGGGATCATTCTGCGGTCCGACGGATCCATGCTACAGTTTGGCCTGGTCTGGCCTAAGACCAGGAAGCTATCTCACCTACGTGCACCAACGGCAACACATAGGGGTAGCACAACTCCTCACACACTTTGGGGTGGGCCTGTCTTGTGGACACCGGGTGGTTAGGTGCCCAGGTCACCCTCATAACTTTGGGGGAAACCTCACTGGGATGTGGACATGGTGGAGGGCTTGCACTGTGGAGGTACTGTGTGGGTACAGCCTTGCATGGCCTTGTTATTATATTGCTGTCTGTTTATATGTGTGTAAAAACGTTGTTATATACTTGGTGTGTGTTTACGGACTATTGGGTCCTGTGAGGACTACGTTAGTATGTCTCTCAGGTGGAGACGCTGTGTACATCGAATGTGATCACCCCAGGCTCCCAGCGGTGGAGGATCAAGCCTCTTCTTAGCCACGCAGGTAACAGCAGAACGGGTAGTTTCCATTAGCTACGGGGAAAGGGGGCTACATAAATATGTACAATAACAGCTAAAATAAAGAAAGAAACAAAACCACCCACTTATCACTCAATTTCAGACATAGGTTAAATGCAAGGGAACATTTAGACAATTATTCACTTGAAGACAGATTTTTCTAGGTTGTTTACTACGAGAAATAAAAACATCAAAGAAATGCCAGAGATCAATGAGCCATAAAATATTTTTCACAATGTAGTATATAAAGTGTCCATGTATTAAGAGCAGTATTTTATTATCTGAAACGGCTTGCTCTTTTTGTTCAGGTAATAAAAATCTACCGATACAGAAGACAAACAGAAAACACTATAACCAGGATACAGCTGATTTTCTAAAGGTCAAAATAAATAATTCATGTTAACTTTCCTGAAAACATGAGCTTTTGGTTGGAAAGAATGGACCGTAGTTCAATGACAAAAATGAACCTTAGTATCTGAAAAAAAATAAAAAAATATATTTCTTTTTTTTTGTTTGTTTGTTTGTTTTGGAACAAACAAAGTGGAAAATACATATTTTTTTTAACAACAAAGAACTGAAAGATATATCTCAACACTACATTTCAATGTATAAAACCTCTTATTATGTTTTTTCAGGTCTCAACGGCAATTTATATTAGTAAGTTACGCTTCCCATACAGTTCATGGTAATTTCTAAAACATAATCTATTCATGCGTTATTTAGAAATGAAGATAAGCAGAGGACTTGTCCTAATTGAAATTCGAAAGGGCATGTATTTATCATACTTCATAACTTATACGGTGACATACATCTACCCTTGGCACAACACAAATTGATGGATAGAAGTGTGGCAAAAGGCAAGAAAACAAAAGACAGACGTTCAGTAGTTATACTGAACCATTAGCCTTCAGGATGGTGGAACGTTCTTAAATAAGGAGAGAAAAAAGCTACGAATTGCTGTATGTTTAATTTCAAATACTAAATTGATCAAATAAAGCAAACTATTTTCAGAAGCTTGATTGCACCAGTTTACATACATATTATAAATATCATGTAAAAATGCATAAGCAGTATGAAAAGAAAACATGATGACCCATATAACATTGTCCTAAAATATCCATCTACTGCAGGGGAAGGCAATCTTTTTTCCCTGCACCCCCCTGCCGGCTGTCCCCCTCTCCGCGCCCTCCATCTTTTACCTCGGCTCCGGCGTTCTGTGTGTCATGACGTCATGTTGCCATGGTAACGTGATGTCACATGACCTCCACGGCATCATTTGACGCCGTGTTGCCATGCGGTGCGTCTCCAGAAGCTGTCTGAGCCAAGGTAAGTGCAGTTTAGTTTATTTTGGAGGCCTTCACTGCTTCCCCAGCATTTAATTTAAGTGCCTTCCACTTACACAAAGTGATATATAAATGTAAAAAAGAAAAAACAATATATAGTATATAATAGTACAGTGCTATTGAACAAAGCTGTTCACATATACTATAATAGGTGAAAAACATAAAATGCAAAGATATAAAGTGCTCAAAAACAAACAAAATTATAGGATGCTGCTGGTATATGTACTTATTCAAGTCTGGAAATAATTGGACACTGATAAAAGTTTTGTTATTTCGGCTGTGTACCAAAATAAATTCAAGTTACAGTTAAATAATGAATATGGGCTTAAAGTGCAGTCTATCAGCTTTAATTTGAGGGTATTCACATCCAAATTGGAGGAAGGTTTTAGGAATTACATCTCTTTAATATGTAGCCCCCTCTTTTTCAAGGGACCAAAAGTAATTGGACCATTAACTCAAAAGCTGTTTCATGGACAGGTGTGGGCTATTCCTACATTATTTTATCATCAATTAAGCAGGTAAAAGGTCTGGAGTTGATTCCAGGTGTGGCATTCACATTTGGAAGCTGTTGCTGTGAACCCACAACATGTGGTCAAAGGAGCTCTCAATGCAAGTGAAACAGGGCATCCTTGGGCTGCAAAAAAAAGAAAATCCTTCAGAGAGATAGCAGGAACATTAGGAGTGGCCAAATCAACAGTTTGGTACATTCTGAGAAAATAAGAACACACTGGTGAGCTCTGCAACACAAAAAGGCCTGGATGTCCACGGAAGACAACAGTGGTGAATGATCATAGGATCCTTTCCATGGTAAAGAAAACGCCTTCACAACATCCAGCCAAGTGAAGAACACTCTCCAGAAAGTAGGCATATCATTATCCAAGTCTACCATAAAGAGAAGACTTCACGAGAGCAAATACAGAGGGTTCACCACAAAGTGCAAACCATTCATAAGCCTCAAGAATAGAAAGGCCAGATTAGACTTTGCCAAACAATATCTAAAAAAGTCAGCCCAGTTCTGGAACAGCATTCTTTGGACAGATGAAACTAAGATCAATCTGTACCAGAATGATGGGGGGGGGGGGGGGAGTATGGAAAAGGCTTGGAATGGCTCATGATCCGAAGTATATCACATCATCTGTAAAACACGGTGGAGGCAGTGTGATGGCATAGGCATGCATGACTTACAATGGCACTGGGTCACTAGTATTGATGATGTGACAGAAGACAGAAGCAGCAGGATGAAATCAGAAGTGTATAGGGATATATTGTCTGCTCAGATTCAGCCAAATTCAGCGAAGTTCATTGGACGGTGCTTCACTTTACAGATAGACAATGATCCAAAACATACTGCGAAAGCAACCCAGGAGTTTTTTAAGGCAAAGAAGTGGAATATTCTGCAATGGCCGAGTCAATCACCTGATCTCAACCCGATCGAGCATGCATTTCACTTGCTGAAGACAAAACTTAAGGCATAAAGACCCATGAACAAACAACAATTGAAGACAGCTGCAGTAAAGGCCTGGCAAAGCAACACAAAGGAGGAAACACAGCGTTTGGTGATGTCCATGCGTTCCAGACTTCAAGCAGTCACTGCCTGCAAAGGATTCTCGACAAAGTATTAAAAATTAACATTTTATTTATGATTGTTTTAATTTGTCCAATTACATTTGAGCCCCTGAAATAAGGGGACTGTGTATGAAAATGGTTGCAATTCCTAAGCGTTTCATATGATATTTTTGTTCAACCACTTGAATTAAAGCTGAAAGTCTGCACTTCTATTGCATCTCGGTTGTTTCATTTCAAATCCATTGTGGTGGTGTACAGAGCCAAAATTATGAAAATTGTTTCAGTGTCCAATTATTTCCGGACCTAACTGTATGTTCTGCTTGTCTCCTTTTAATCGCTGTTGCAATTTCCTTAAACAAATTAGCAGCTCAAGGTTTGAAATATGAGATTATCACAGTTTTGAGAGTAGAGCACACAAGTAGAGAACATTTTTGCTGATGAATCCTATACTATTTCCATTGAATTTAATTATGAAAAATTTAGAAACCCAGTTATTCAAACTTGAAAAATTGTTTATACTTTATCAGATATGAAGCAATGGTGGGACACAGTCACACTAGAAAAATATATTGAACAGAGGAGGCTCCCTAGAGGTTTGAGGATACTGAAAGTACAACATTTGATCAGGAGAATGAAGCTTTCCTACAAGATTGGAACAGAACTCTTGAAAAAAGTTATGTTGAATTCATGTGGCTCCTAGTTATACATAGAACACAATCTCTTACGAGACTTGATGAAGAGATTATGAAGTTAAAAGAACAACTTGAACCTTTCTAAGAATTGGAAGAGATCAAGGTTCTAGAAGAGAAAGTGAGCAATAAAGTAGACAAAACAGAGAAATAAGTCATTCCAACTAAGCAGAAGAAAATATTTCAAGATACAATGGACTATGAAAACAAATATCAGAGGAAGTGAAAATCTTTCGTGATTAATGCTAATGATGGAAAGTTTTATCAGAATAGAGACCATTTTAAAAATAAGAGGAGGAATTCGTCATATTCTCAGGAGAGATATGGACGTGGACTGATTAGGAATTCTCATGAGTCTATAAGAAACCCAAATTCATGGTATCTTTTAAGACTAGAAATTAATATGATTAGAGATACCAAAGGGAAAGATGGGAAAATATCTCTAGACGCATGATAATTTCAGACCAAGAGTTAGAGACAAACATATTAACAATATCCACACTCCCAATATTTATAGAACAAATATAGATACCAGAAACTTTGGGAAAAAAATACATCATTCACCCCACCACCCTTTAAGAAGACAGTACTGTATTTGCCTTTTTATGGTTGGAGAGGGACAACAGATGGGACAGAGAAAGGGAGGACTTCAGGAGTTGAGAGTGGGGGGAAAGATAAACCAGTGGTAAGGAAATGACAAAGAAGTTTCAGTGGAAAAACTGAAGGGGAAAGAAAGGAAGAGGTACAGTATTAAAAAATAATAGGTTTAATATTAGTAGATATAATCTGATGGAAATAGAGAGAGATATACTGAACAAAGGGATAACATTTGCATCCACTAAGAGTCCTAACATCTTTGACATATATATAGATATGCATACATTTGTCAGGAAACACACCCTAAAAAAAAATTCTCAACGATGCCTTGAGCAGTTCTGTGCTCAATGAACTGTCGTAAACAATACTCCAATACAAGTTGAGGAAGTTCCACGATCACCGTTTAAAGTACCATCTACATTTTATCCCAGCTTTTGCAAGGGCAATTTTATAAATAGTTTTGGTCAGAGGTAATTGAAGATCTAGAAGTAACAGCTGTCAACTTTAAAAGAAAAGTCAATAACATGACCAAGAAGAGAAAGATTATTTTAGAAATCTTGAGATGAATATAGGGATAGTGATAAAAATGGCAGACAAAGGGGGAGGAATTGTTGTTATGGATTGTTCATATTATATTTCAGAAGCAGAGAGATTGCTAAAAAATGGTAATATATACTGTAAAATTAACCATAATCCCACGATTGATTTTGCTAAAGAACTTACCTTACTTAAGGGTGGTATCAATAGCAAAATCCTAACCTCAAAAGAGTATGAATTTCTGGATATGAAGGATCCAAGGATCCCAGTGTTTTATTTTATCCCAAAGATTCATAAATCTATTCAGAACCCTCCCGCCCAATCTATAATCTCTTGGATTCAATCATTAACTTCAAACATCTCACAATATATAGACTATCTTTTGCAGAAACACAGCAGAGACTGCGACTATTCTAACACAAACCAGTGGTAATCGCCAAAAAGACCCAGGTACACCCAGGTACATTCTAAATACATGCCTTAAACTTGCCTTAAACTAGCCCCAGCATTTCTGCATTGATTAATGGCCCATCAGATTAACAGCAGGGGTCCCTGGCAGTCCCATTCAAACTGAATGGGACTGCCAGGGACACCTGCTGTATTAATCCTATGGGTCATTAGTCAATGCAGAAATGCCTTAAACTTGCCTTAAACAAGCCAGGTTACACCCAGCACATACCCAGAATGTAACCGGGCTAGTTTAAGGCAAGCTTTAGAATAGTCGTGGTCTCATCTGTATGTCTCCAATATGCCTTTATATTTGAGAGATACGAGTCATGTACTGGATACAATAAAAAGTATCAATTGGCAAACCCCATAATAAATGCAGAATTTGTGATGTGACGTCACTGTACACTATTATCGATCATCCATTGGGATGTCAAGCTATTAAAAAAGAGTATTAGAACTAGATCCAGAAACACTGAAAGCACTTGTTCAATTCTTGATAGAAGCAATTAGATTGATCCTTGAGCATAACTACTTTTGATTAGAGGGTGAATTTTATCTTCAAACCTGTGACACAGCAATGGGACCAGGTTCACACCGAGCTATGCATACATTTTTATGTGTGGCAGTTAGACCATATATGGTGCGAACTTGATACTCTGGCGGAATTATATAGACGATGTGTTGTTTGTGATGGATGGCACAGCAACTAAAAGAGTTAATTTAGTAAATCAATAGTAACGCTATTGGTTTATGTTTCACCTATAGCAGGCCTGCACAACTTGTAAAGTGAGAAGGGCCAAAATGCTCCAAGGAAAACAGATTTGGGCCGCATGGGTAAAACAGCATTTATTATTCAAAATTATAAATTTATTTACAACAAAATTACATTTAAAATACTTTAATTCAAATTAACTAGCTGTAGTTATTGTTTGAAATAGGAAAGAGTCAGTGATGATAATAATAATTTATATTTTCACAATGTAGTTTAATTTCAAACTGAATTATATAGAAAATTATACATTTCTTTTAACACTTTTATACCTTCTTGGATCAATCCACTAGGCAGGACAACATTGTTGAATAAAATGGGGTTTATTTGGTGAGACCGCAGACATACTGTACAAAAAATGCACAAAACAACATATTTCCCCTAGCACCCTTCATCGTCTTCCCCAGCACCCTTCATCATCTTCCCCAGCACCCTTCATCATCATCTCCCACAGCACCCTTCATCATCATCTCCCCCAGCACCCCTCATCATCAACCAACCCCATTCATCTCTCCCAGTCCCTTTCAGAAGTCCCCCTCATCATCAACCACCCCCCTTGATTATCTCCCCCAGTCCCTTTCAGCTGTCCCCCTTCATCATATCCACAGTCCCTTTCAGCACTCCCCCCCCCTTCATCATCTCCAGAGTCCATTTCCCAGGCTCTTTCAGCAGTCTCCCCCTTCATCATCTCCCTCCAGCCCCTTTCTGCAGTCCCCCCTTTCATCTCCCCCTGCCCCATTCCACAGTCCCTCTCCATCATCTCCTCCAGTCCCCCACTTCATCATCTCCCCCAATCCCTTTCACAGGCCCCCTCATCATCCAGACACCCCCCCACCCCATGCCTATGTGATCGCGGCGGGCGGCGGAAGATGCAGCGGAAGAAGCAACAGTGGTGGAAGAAGGAACAGAAGAAGTGACGGTGGGCCACAGTCATGAGGTATTGGCCATGCTGCTACCAGTGTCAGGGTGAAGCATGAGGTAAGAAGCGTGTTCTAGCAGCAGACCCCGGAAGTTCCGGATCACACTGCTAGAGTGTGTCACCCTGCTTGAGCAGGGTTGCAGGAGATGGGGGGGAGCACATCAGCGCGTCCATCAACTGCTGTGCAGGCTCAGGGGGGGGGAGGATGGGGGAGCACGTCAGTGCATCCATGTGTCCATCAACTGCTGGTACGAGCTCGTGGGGGGGGGACGCAGTAACACACTGGAGCACGCTCCTTCCTTCCCTACCAGGGAAGGGGAAAGGGGAGTGGAGGGGGGCCATCGCAGGCCACACAGGTAGCCCCGGTGTCCATCAACTGCTGGTACGAGCTCGTGGGGGGGGGACGCAGTAACACACTGGAGCACGCTCCTTCCTTCCCTACCAGGGAAGGGGAAAGGGGAGTGGAGGGGGGCCATAGCGGGCCACACAGGTAGCCCCGGACGGCCCATGCGGCCCGCAGGCCTCATGTTGTGCAGGCCTGACTTTAGGAATAAAGGTTGTAAGAAATACAGTTCAATGATATAATTTTATTTTAATATGTATGAAACCATTATGAAGATAAAATGTCAAGGTATATAGTATATTTTCTGATGGTTCTTTCTTTACATACATATTATATTGCATATTCTAATTTTGTATATTGTGATAAAATTCCATTACATTGGGATATATTGATTTAGTTATATTGAGAGTGCAGCTATTTCAACTCTGTAGAAAAGCTTTGTTTAGGTGACAATTGAGGGACTACGGACAACTGTACTTAGAGCTGATGTAGATGCAGGCTATGACAGAAACTCTGAGATCTTTCTAGAAGACATGCCATATTAGGTTATTCTCTGTATGGAGATGTGGACAGTTCCTTATCAAATGACATCAGTTTGAAGCTTAAGGACCTTACCAGGGAATAAGAATTAGATAGCAAGTGCTAATGGTGAGGGTTTAACCAGGCCATAAATAAAGATCTTATGCCCGACTGGTTACCTCCGAGCCATATTGGGGAGATTAGCATGTCAGCTCTTGAACCCAGTCATGGCACATGCATTGTACTGTAATAAAGAATGTATGTGTGTTTTACCTTTCCAGGAGTGCTAACCAGGGGAGATTCTCAGGCTATGAGTTTTAGGGTGGATTTTGCTGTAAAAGTGTTGTCGGAATGTGTCTAGGTAAATGGGGTAGAGAGTTGCTGGCCACCTCAAAAATGTATCCGGGAATAAGGTCAGATTACCAGGAACATGTAGACACAGACCTCTGGGCAAAATCCTCCCTGAAAAGCAGTTGCGCAACTCACCGCCAGGTTTCCCTGCTTCAGCACAGACCAGAAAGGTAAATTAGGTTATAGGGATATGTGTATCCCAGGTACAGTCAGGGGTCCCTAGGTTAATGGGAGTCCCCCAGTATATGCCCCAATCACCAGAACCAAGTATAGAGGTTCTGGGGTGCTTCAACCATCGATAAGGTTGCAAGCTGATTTTATGTATAAATCCAAATTCCTATGTGGTTAGAAAAGTAACGGAGATTGAAGCTAAGCATTACTTGGTTCAACTTTTTACACATTTTCTTATAGGAAGGTCTAAGAGCGCTAAAACTGAACATGCGCGTATTTTCAGCCAAAGCTAAGAAAAGAAGGACTAAAACAAAATTGCGAAATATTTTTATTTCTGACATTGTGTATAATGGTATATGTTTATGCACTATATATGAGCTGGGGATTTCCAAGTCTGTGGTTCCTAGAGACCCTGTGGCTACCAAGCCTGGCGCCACTGAGTCTGCTCGGGTCCCAGAGTTGAAAGCCACAGAGATTGCCAAGGTGTTAAAGCCATTTCGTCAGAGGAGATAGACTCAAGTATCCTCGTCCTGGCATGAATGGAACTCATCGGACTACCATTTGCCCAGCCCAGACCTTGAGACACCTAACTCCATGGGTGGCTTCTGACTCACAAGCGGCAGAGATGCCAAGTTGGTGCATACCCCTGTCAGCTTTCGAAACCATCCTTGCCCAGCTTCAGTAAACTGGCAAGTCTCTAATTGGCTGGTAGGAATTCTCCCACGCTCGGATTGGCTGGAGTATTTCATGAATGGGACTGAAACACTATTAGAAAGCCAGCAGACAATCTGGACCTAAGATTCTAAGCGCCAAGACAGCAGCGCAAAATTCAAAATCACCAAAAGACGGTCTTGGAGAAATAGACGCGAGCCGGCTTCAGAAATTTCAAGGCAAGAAATTTTCTAAGTCCCACTTGTCGGGGCCAAGTTCTGAAAAGAGAATGTCATGGTCGTGGCTGGAACTACATGCCGAAAAGAGTACCATGACGTTTGGTACTATCTCCTGGTCAAGGGATTTTGGCATCTCTGGAAGAGATACAGTGGTCGCATCTGGAACTACCTGCCGATTGGTGTTCCAGGACTATTTGGGCTAAACCCCGGTAACCTAAAGACTTTGTTTTATGGACTATTTGAGCTAGGAAATGTTAGTTTTTTTAGCCCAGATCCCCCAGTAAGTGTGTTTTCCATTGTATATTGTACTCCATTGTGGTTATGTCTGTTTCCAAGGAATAAATCACTATTTATTTTACTTCCTTGTTTTGCTCAATGTTATGATCCCAGTTTAAAATTTGTAAATGTAAATGAAGTTCCAGGGGAGCGTCGTCGCCAGGAAAATAAGCATATGTGCCAGGTAAGAACTGTAGTGCAGCCCAGTCTGGTGCACTACAGTTCTTACCTGGCACATATGCTTATTTTCCTGCTGCGTTTGTGAGTAGGAAATTGGAAGCTTTCTATATATTATTCACCACACTGGTTGTACAGTACAATGTTACACTATCCATTGTTTTTTCTTTTTTTGGGCACCTGGCGACGACGCTCCCCTGGAACTTCATCTACATTGCATCTTCAAGACTTTTGGAACAGTCTTTGGTTGGGGTTGAGTGATATGTTGTTTTTTGTCATATTACACTATTTTGTGTTTTACTGTATATGTTATTCACTGCACATTTTGTTTAGATTTATTATCACTATTTGAGGTGGAGTGGAGCGCCATCTAGCGTTCTTTTTACATTAAAATCTGTAAATACCTGGCCTCCCGTGACACTGACTAAGAGATATTATCTGGATTAATATCTGGAAGGGGGATAGCTGAAGCAAGGGAGAGGCACAGAAGGATTGATTCTATCAGGATGTGTTGACTGAGTGATTACATGAAAAGGAGAGAAAGAGAGAGAGGGGGTTAACACCAGCAAAGATGAAGGAGATAAGTTTAATCATGATATTAAGATCAACTACAAGGATCCACTCAGAAACAGAAAACTATGTAACTATCTTTAAGAATACCCAAACTTAGCTGGAACGTCACCGCCATTTTGTACTACTTTTGTATGAGTATTTATCTTCATAATAAATGTTTCTTTTTATGGGATGTGACCAGAATTGCTTAGTTTGTGCTGCTGGGTGAATCAAAGACAGAGAAATAAGGACATTTTGCACATTTCCAAATTTTGGGATTTAGTTCTATCAATAGGGGGGAATTAAGAACACACTAAAACACACCATAAACCAGTTGATACCAACAATTATCTTCTGGCATCAAGCCATCATGCTCCTTGATGGATCCGCAATATACCACAGGGACAGTTTTTGAGTCTACGTAATATTGGAATATACTAAAGAGAGATGACAAACTAAAAACCTTCCTCCCACAAAATCCTCAAATTGTATTCAGAAGGGGCCCCAATCTCAAAAAATCACTGGCACACAGTTGTCTAAAAAAAAAAAAAATTAAGTTAAGTTGGCTTCAAGAACTGAAGAACTGAAAGGGTATCATACACCTTCAAGTAATAATAAACAAAGTGTACAGTAAGTAGCTGCACTTTTAGATCAATAATTGCAGTAGCAGCTTGAATGTCCTTGCAGACTCCAGTATGTCGGCAGGACAAGCAGAGCAATCAAAAGGAGGCTAGCAGAACATATATATAATATACTGTAAAATGAGGCCTACAAACACATAGTGTATCAAATCATTTTAGACCCTAAAGGTCTTAGGTGCATTGGTATTGAATGCCCCAAACCTAATTGGCAAGGTGGCAACAGGATCATACAAATCTCAAAAATGGAGATTTATTGAATCTACCAGTTAAAAACCTGGTCACCGCTATGTCTGAATTTGGATTTTGATTTAAGTTCCTATCTTCGTGATTGATAATTCGCTCACAACCTCTGTGTCTGTAGCTGAATTGAACATCCATCAATACTGCATATGTTTTGGCAACATCCCCATCTGTACTTTTGGAGTCAGAACAACACCTCGTCATTATTCATACGTTTGTATGTATTGTAAATATTTTTTATTTAGTCAATATCTTAGGTCTATATTTTTTATTTATTATATACAGACATTATCAGCACTTATTCTTCTTTTTACATATATGGATATTGATAGATGTCCAAGTGTGTGTGTGTGTGTGTATAATATATATATATATATATATATATATATATATATATATATATATATATATATATATATATATATCTTATACTATATTTGTGAAAGCACTGTATGCCTTTCTGGATGTCCTGTGTCCCTAGGGGAAATCTCATTGGTCCCTTGGCCCGCCTGCCCCCGCACACCTCTCATTGGCCTGAGGCAGAGTGACGGGCCAAGGGAGAGAGACACACACACACGCCCGCTCAACCCTAGAGACGCTGACGAGACGCTCACCAGGACACCAAAAGTAACAACACCCCCCCTCCTCCCCCCACTATCACCCCTCTGGCCCTCCTCAATGGCTAGCCACCCTTGACCACCTACCCTCCACCCTTCCCGGGCTGAACCACCCCCTATCACCACTACGGCCCCTTAGCTACGCTCTTAACCCACGCGGCACTATCCGCCGCGTGTCCTCAAAAACGAGCAAGATCCCCCCCCCCCAACAACACCCTCGATCAGCACACTTACCCTACACCGCCAACGCCGGACCTCAAACACGACGCTAACACCCCCCCCCCCTCGCCACTCCGCATGCCGCCGCGGGCCAGACCGAGCAGCCACTCACACCCCCAACCCCCTCTCGCCACTCCGCATGCCGCCGCGGGCCAGACCGAGCAGCCGCTCACACCCCCAACCCCCTCTCGCCACTCCGCATGCCACCGCGGCCCATCACAAAAAGACCACTCCCCACTGTCAGCAATCATGCACACACGAAATCAATTTACTGCACAAATCACAACATGCTCAACGTGGAACAGCTTTCACCCCCACCCCTCTCTTTGCCCCCCCACCCCTCTCTTTTCCCCCTCCCTGCCCTTTGCCCCCTCCCTGCCCTTTGCCCCCCCCTGCCCTTTGCCCCCCCTGCCCTTTGCCCCCCCTGCCCTTTGCCCCCCCTACCCCTCCCTGCCCTTTGCCCCCCCCACCCCTACCTGCCCTTTGCCCCCCCCGCCCCTCCCTGCCCTTTGCCCCCCCACCCCTCCCTGCACCCTGTGCCCCCCCCACCCCTCCCTGCCCTTTGCCTCCCTGCCCCTCCCTGCCCTTTGCTCCCCCCGCCCCTCCCTGCTCTTTGCCCCCCCGCCCTTTGCCCCTCCCTGCCCTTTGCCCCTCCCTGCCCTTTGCCCCTCCCTGCCCTTTCCCCCTCCCTGCCCTTTGCCCCTCCCTGCCCTCTGCCCCTCCCTGCCCTTCCACGCCCCCCGCCTTTCCACGCCCCCCGCCTTTCCACGCCCCCCCGCCTCATGCCCCCTGCCCTTCCACGCCCGGGCAACGCCGGGTATATCAGCTAGTATAAATATATATATATATATATAGAGAGAGAGAGAGAGAGACAGAGAGAGAGAGAGAGAGAGAGAGAGAGAGAGAGAGAGAGAGAGAGAGAGAGAGAGAGAGAGAGAGAGAGAGAGTTTATAATTTTGGGTTTTGCACTTCCTAGTGGGTGTGTTTTGGGTCCCTGGGGTGGAGCACTTGGAGAGTAGGGTGGGCCAGTGCTCCACTCCACGTTTTGGAGACTTACCAGGAAGAATCCAGACCGGGACTTCTAGCTCTCCCTGGTCTCACATAGCTGCAACTGCTAATTAAGAGGAGCAAGGGAAAAGGGAGTGGACTGGGCGCTTCTAAAGTGATAGTGAATAACAGTGTATTTCTAATGGAATACAAAGTGAATGAACTTCAAATGTGTGATATAAACAAAATGCTTCACAACCCAATAGTGAAAGATAATAAGGGTGTATACAAAGTGAAGTTGAGCTGCTCAACACCCTCAGATGGGACTGTTCTAGGTCCCAATGGTGACCATTTATTTTCTTCTTGTGTTTGAGGAGGAGCGTTGAATATTTCCAGTGATATATAAAATATAAAAAAGGAGCAAAAATAGGGCAGATGGTATATAATAGTGATGAATCAGTCTTAAGGTCTAATAAGGTTGCACTCATAAAACTTCCTGATTTTATAGGTATGTCAAAGATTCTTCTCTCTCTGACTGGAGCCCTTTAGCAGATAAATGGTCAAATCACAGGATACCCCTCAGTGTATATGATTCGGGATCGCCGATATGCAATAGGAGAGAAATACCACAATAGTGTATACTATTTCACCAAATTGTATTAAAAGTACAAAGTAGAATTAGCACACTCACGTTTTCCAATAAAAAACATTCATGGGAGAGAACCGCCGACGAAATTAAGAGGAGCAGCTGTTAAAACCCCCCTGTGAGCAGAGTTAGGCTAAATCCCCGCTGGCGCTGAGCACGCTCATGCTTGGAGAGCGCTCCAAGCATGAGCGCCGGGTGTCCTGCTTGTACAGGCGTGCGTGGTAGGGGGGGGGCATTGTGGGTAGTTGAGCGCGCGGGTAAGTGTAGTTTTTTTTTTTTACCTACGCGCCGATCGCGGCTGAACGTGTGTGCACGCGCATGAGCGCCGCACGCAGCACGTGACCGGGGATTTACATATATCTATATATGTAATTCCCCGCCGCAAGCGCCGCCCGCTCAGCGCTAGCAGGGACTTAGCCTAAGGCAGACCAATTTGTTTTTCAGAGAAGTTTCTACTAAGAGAGCTGTGTTTTGTTCTCAGTGGAGCAAAGACTTTTGCTTTATTTTGTTTTATTCATGTTATCTGCTGTAACATCTTAATGGCAAAATAAACAGGCCAAAGCTTTATTTTCACCTCTGTGCCAGAAGACTATCTCCTTTACCTGGAAGGCTGTGTGAAAGTGGTGATCCCTGGACGAAAGTTACATAGCAAAAGGGTACTTTTGTCACAATATATTTTGATGTGATTTATTAACTGTGTTTTATTGTATATTTTGTACATTTGGACACTAAGAATCACGTGTAGGATAACAACTGGCGTAGGTAAACTCAAACTATATTGATATTAAAGTCAGACTGTTACATTTAATCATCATATAGGAGCCATTCAGGTGCTGCTGTGTCCCTAAATGTATTATTTTATCCATGTAGTGGAAACCATTGGGTTAATTTTCTATGGAAGTTTGTTAATTGATGATGGTTTATAAGGGACCTTGCATCCCTCTGGACTCTGTAACCCCGATGAAGCGACCAGAGAAGTCATGAAACGTGTAGGGCTAAGAAACTGTTAAAGCAGAATCTTTGCCAAACCACCGATCAGCACCTGAGCTCTCAGGCTAGCTAACCTGACAACGAGACGGGCAGTGCAACATCATCACAACAGCGGTTCCAGATACACAACGGAGGAAGTATGTGCCTACCAGCATCTGAAGCACACGAGATGCCAGCACCTCCATGCTGGATTTTCAGCAATTCCAGTCCGGTTAACGGTGATACAAGAGGTCGTTAATACCCAAAAGCACAACACACCAGGGAATTCATTAGTGCTATTCCGTTTGTATGTCTGTTTTGTTTTATATGGTTTTATTACATTTTGTAGCAGTATCATGCTATGTATTCTTTTCTGTTTCTCTGGTACTGAGTATCAATTTCCATCTGATCCTGCCTGAGTTCATCTGTATTGTTCTTGGGGGCTGAATTCGTCACATCAGATTGTAAAATTGGTCCCATTGTGAGTGATTCATCATTCATTGGTAGCCCCAATTACATCACTGAGTTATTTCATAGCACACCATTTTCATTGCGATAATTATTTTTTCTATTCATGTTAGCCACTTGGATTCACATGGTTTGAATAAGTGCATATGCCAAAAGCATCCTATATTTCTGTTTGTTTTTGAGCACTTTAAATCTTTGAATTTGATTTTTTTCTCCTATTATAGTATGTGAACAGCTTTGTTCAATAACACTGTACTATTATATACTATACATTGTTTTTCTTTTTTACATTGATATATCACTTTGTTCAAGTGCATCTGAAGACCAGCACCAAGAAGAACTATTTGTTTAATCGATAAAAACAAGTTGCCATGGTTACATAAATCTTGTATCTTTAAAACAGCATATGTGTCTCTTTCTGACACTCCCAGACCAACTAGAACCAATTGTGTCTCTGGGGTGCCCTTCCTGATTCCTGAAATAGTCTACGTGCAGTTTTTGTATCACATCACAATATGAAAAGTGATAGTCATAGAATTCAAACAATACAAGGAATAATTAGAAAAGTAGAGGTAGTAAAATCTTACAATTCGTTGCTTAATCATTCTCTTCCATTCATTGGGGGTGCATGCTGTGTATGTCACTGCCTGATGATGGGCCCTGCATGACCCAAAACGCTTTATACCCTGCAACATTCACCACTAATAAATGGCAAGAAATTGTTAAGTCACAATGGTCTACTATACATGATTTGTAATATTTTGCTATATTATATTATCCAAATGTGCTTTCTCTTTTCCTTTTCTTACCGTTTCTGCTACAGTAGTGTGACCACACTGCTTGGGAATAAGCACCAAGAAATCTTTTTAAAACGTTTTTTTCTTACTTTTTCACACAATTGTATCACTCTTTCTTTATTAGATCAATAGAAAGCAGCAATGTCATGTCCCACTGGTGTTGCAGCTTTCTATTGGCTTGCTGGAGTAAGGCTGAACCAGCAGCCATGTTGTTTTTCCTGAATACGAATTACTGATAACATTGGGAGACAAAATTGTAGTGTATCAAGACCTGAAGTAGCTAAACCAGCATGCTTTAGCTCGGGAGACACTCTTGTTAACAAGATGTTAAAAGGCACATGCAGTAGATTGTTGCATTAACTGATAGCTCTTGGTCTATTGTAATGTAACATTCAATATTTATCAGCTCTTCGTGTTGAGATTTAATAACTACTAAAGACTACCCTAATAGACACACAAATTAAGTTATGTAAAAACCTACCATTAAGCCACTTTGAGTTGTATTGAGCTGTGCGAAGAGGAGGAAGGCCTCCAAGACTACGATATATTGCAGGATCTCTTCCAGGAAAGTCCATTGCAGTAGCTGCATATAACTCTCCACTCGTAGTAAGCAAAGCTGTGGAATTGTGTTGGGGGCTGTAAGGACATCGAGCCATACCACTGATCTGATCATGTATCTCTGTTAGGTTGCTTAGCTGTATAACAAAAACATTTTTATTATTATCATTTGTTACAGAATTAAAGATACATTTTTAAAAGATACTGATGATGACAAACATGCCTAATAGTACCTTAAGCATGGCTTTTTAGTTTTAACATGCAAGTACTATTGATCAAAACCTCCCGTAAAAACTAATGTAAAAAGTGGAACAAAATATATAATAAAAATTATTCCATAGAAGCAATAGAATGTTTTTGTACCAGTGTTGCCGGTGGGAATCTTTGATATATAACGTTCATAATCGATTAAAATATTTTATGAAACTCATTTATGTGTACTTTGTGCTCATAAAAAGCTATGCATGCCACATAAAGACACCTAAATCATAAACTGATGTATTTTAACATTTCAGAATAACTAAATTAGCATGAAATTGCATGCATCAAAACTTATACATTACCATAAATTATTAAGTATTAGGTGCAAAAAGACCAATTAATGTTTTATTTATTTAAAAAAAAACATATTCACAGATATTGAAATGCAAAATCACAAATAAGGAAGGGTTTATAAATCTTTACATGCGCATCCATAATATGCTCCTAACGTTAGTCACAGCTCTGGAGTGATTATGGAGCTAGAAAAGAACAACGGAGTACAGTGTTTCTGTTCCTGGTGATAAAGCCAACCATGTCTTTCTGAAGGGTTGAAAAACATTTGATCTGGTTCTGAACCGCTATGTTTTGCGCTCTTATTTTACGTTTTACCCCTGTTGTATAAATTATTTAACTGTGGTTGCCTAGTAAAAAACACTTTATTTTCAAGTAACGTTTGGATGCATTTTTCTACTTATCTTAGATCTATGGCCACTGTATCAATTATCCAGATTACATGTTTAAGTAAATGCTGACCTGCAACACAGCAAAGCATAAATGTGTTTATCTCTTCATATCATAAACAACTTCACCAGGAAAGACCAGCTGAGACATACATTTCATTTCCAAATATGACCTACAGCAGGGGTGCTCCACTCTAGTCCTCAAGACCCCCCCACGTCAGATTTTAAGATATCTCATCTTCAGCACAGGTGGCTCAGACAGTGACTCAGTCGAAGACTCGTAACCTAGTCACTTTGGGGCTATGTATCAAAGAGTCTATCACTGGTTTTTTTCAGAATAAGGTGTCTCTTATTCCCATCTCTAAGGCTGAGTCCATAGAGAATTCCGCCGTCCGGGGGCATGTCAGGGGGGCGGGTCCGGGGGCATTTCAGGGAGGCGGGTCCGGGGGCATGTCAGGGGGGCGGGCCAGTGATATTACGGTGCTGGTTCGCCCTAATTGGGCGAACCACTCACGTGAGCGCTTAAACTAAAAAAATTCTTGTTGGCAACGCTTTCGCACACCTGCGGAAGCGTGCGCGATCCCCTGCTAAAGCCGCTCTCATTGCGGCTGCAGGGGCTCACTGACAAGCGTTAGCGCACCTCAGCATGGGTCAGCAGATTAGCACTGAACATGGACTCAGCCTAAGGCTGTGGCCAGGGTGGCGCTGGGCGTGCAGGCGCTCATGCGCGGCATGTAAGCAAGCGGCAAATTCAAATTTGCTTGCTTGGCAAGCAGCTAAGTGCCGCGCATGCCCAGGTGCTTAATCACGCTGGACACACACATTGCCACAATGTGTTTCAATTTCACACATTTTCACAATGCGCCCGATCAGCGGCACCCTGGCCGAGGCCTAAGTCCTTAAAATCACAACAATAATAACTGCCCTAAGTATAAAATATGTTACAGGAAAGTAAAGAAATGCAGATTATATATTGCTACCAATAAAATAAGGTAGTATTACTTATATTATAAACAGAAAAACAGAATAAACAAAGTGTATAGAAATGTGCAGCATGGTGCCAGCAGAGTCAGCCTAATAATCCTCCTAGAAGAATGGAGAAATATAAGATGATGGGTAGAAGTGGGAGTCACAACGGTTAAAAACAAAGGAAGCTTCTCTTGTCTGACAAACAGTAAGGGATTTAATAATGGTCTTTCTTTTATTGCTGTTGTCCACATTTTAAGCTTGACATATTCTAAGAAATATATAACAAAATAAAGAGTTCAACATAGTTTAGGTAGTTTCGCGACAGATTGATAGGATATATATATATATATATATATATATATATATATATATATATATATATATATATATATATATAGCAAATGGAAATATTACTTTATGCTCATGTGCATGTCTTAGACAGGTCTGCAACCCCGCCTTTAACCATTATCACCCAGCACACAGCACTTCCACTGCAGCAAGGGATTCTGGGAAATGACAGTGTGGGGTTGGTTATACAGTGGAGGGTTTTTGTCACTTTTTTACCCACCATAACTTAACTAAGAATGGTAAACCCCATCCTCATTGCTTCATTTTTGCATAGCCAGTATAACCAACCCTACACTGATGAGACCCATCAAGGTCGAAACAGCTGTCTGTGGGTGGGTTTACTGGCTATGCATCTTAACCCTGGCTGTGCTCAAAGCTGTGACCATGCAGCTATAGGGAACCATGTTAAAAATGGTTTTGGAGCAAAAGGTGATACTGTGTGCTCATTTGCATGTCATTTCCCAGAATCCCTTGCTGCAGTAGAAGTGCTGTGTGCTGGGTGATAATGGTGAAAGGCGGGGTTGCAGACCTGTCTAAGACATGCAAATGAGCATACTGTAATATTTCCATTTACTATATGCTTTACTGTGGAGGGTTTTTGTCACTTTTTTTACCCACCATAACTTAACTGAGTGTATATATATATATATATATATATATATATATATATATATATATATATATATATATATATATAGGGTTCCATGGGGACTGTTTTAATCATTTCTGTAATCCATATGTGTTTTTTCCATTTAATAACTTTAATTACTATTTATTTTGCTAGAGTGCTTTTGGTGGGATTCTTTTCTTTTCTCTTTTTTTCATTACTATTTTATCCCCAGCACCGTCATTAGATCATTATAGATTATTATTTATCTGACCTTACTTTTTGACCATAGCAAATTTTGAGTCATTTTTCTAATTAGTTGCAGGCTTATTTGTTTGTTGTGTCCATATTAGCCCAGCTGCTGGGTTTCTTGAGTATTAGAGTATTTACAATACTTAGATTTATTCTATGGATTTTCCTAGCTGCGAGCAGCGGTGGATTCTTAATGCTGATGATATTTTTTCACTTGATACTGTTGTTGAAGCCAGTGATGAAATCTTGTCTTCTGCTCCACCAGGCAATATTCTTAAATCTCTCAAGAGAGAGAGAGCTAAAGCCTGGTGGAATAGAATCTCTTTATTACGTTACTCAGAGTTACATCTAATTCCAAGAGGTTTGAGGATTCAGGTCTTCCCATCTTTTGAATTTGGCGATCCGGCTTTGAAATTGAGATGGGAAGAAACATTGAATCAATGCTTAGCTGAGCTGATGCAGATTTTGATTGCTAATGATAGTATCACCTTACAACTACTGACTAATCAAATTGACACTATTAAAATCACTCTAGAACCTTGTGCTGATGCAAGTGTGAGCCAAATTGAAAAAGATTTGGAGGTGTTTACATCAGAACTTATTGCCTTCAAGAAAAATACATTTTTCAGAGACTCTCAATATTTCAAGTTTCAGAAAATGTACAAGTGGTCGCATAACCGTCAGAATCGTCATAAAAAGAAATTTACAAGAGTTCCAACTAACGCTACGGATCCTGCTTCATGATTCAACCCTAATTTCTCGTTATGCACCATCCAGACTCTTGCGTTCTTCTCAAGGATGTCTTCTTTCTACCCCCTTTGTATCTAAAGCCCTCTCCCGCCTTAAACCTTTTTCACTGACTGCCCCACACCTCTGGAATGCCCTTCCCCTCAGTACCCAACTAGCACCCTCTCTATCCACCTTTAAGACCCACCTTAAGACACACTTGCTTAAAGAAGCATATGAATAGCACTGTGGATATTCTGAACACATGATACATGAAGCTTGGCCCCCTGCAGACGCACTTACCAGAACTCCCTCCTACTGTCTCTGGTCGTTCTCCCTACCTACCAATTAGACTGTAAGCTCCTCGGGGCAGGGACTCTTCTTCATTAATGTTACTTTTATGTCAAAGCACTTATTCACATGATCTGTTATTTATATTATCTGTTATTTATTTGATTACCATGTGTATTACTACTGTGAAGCGCTATGTACATTAATGGCGCTATATAAATAAACACACATACATACATACATTATTCTTAACTTCGGATATTGAATCCTCAGACAGTGATGTAAGAGGATCTGACACTGGCAATCAAGACAATCTGTCTTTTTTAGGGGTGGATCAAAGGACAAAAGGAGACCCAAAACACGAAGAGGCAAGAAGAACTCTAAGAGACAAAACACAGGGAGCCTCGAGAACCGAGCCTCGGAAGGGAGGCAACAAGTACAACAAAACAAAGAAATAAATGATCTCCAGATTATTAATTTATTGGATGTTTTGTTAACTAAGAACCAAGAGACAGTACTTAAATTAGGGCTATCCTTTTCACCAACTTTGACGGTGGACACATACGATTGGGTTAAAGATCTGCATTCATTTTGTAGGAAGCTTTTATTGCACAAGTTCTACGCCAAAAAGACACAGGACCTTGATGCTGATACCAGTATTCCGATCCTATGTGGAACACTCAGGAACTGAATTTGATTATGGATTTGGAGGCTAGCTTTGGGGAGGAGGTGTGTACCCCTCCGGTGCCTGTTCATAATATTGCTTCTGCGGCCCTTTCCAGTTTGGTTCCTAAGTCTGTTTTTTGTCCTCCCATGCAAACATCATCACAAATCGAGATTTTCGCAGATTTGGTCTCAAGAGATTTCGTCAGCCTAATGAAACTCCAAGGCCCTTGGAACCTGACTCAGGGACAGACGTGCGCTATAAAGGAGCTACAAGACCTTGGGGACCTGGAGATCAAGTCCTCGGATAAAGGTGGGAATGTTGTCCTGTGGCCAAAAACTATGTATGAGAGGGAAGCTTTACGTCAGCTAAGGGATAAAAAATGTTATCGTACTCTCGCTAGTGACCCTACAGCAAAGTTTAAAAATTACCTAGATAAACTTATCACAGAGGCGGTTTCACAGGGCATCATTACCACCCGACAAAGTTTAGCTCTTATCTCCAGGTTCCCAGTAGTTCCTACCTTTTACATGCTTCCCAAGGTCCATAAAGACCCCTCCCATCCACCTGGCATTTCTGGCATAGGGGGGCTCTGTGAGCCCATCTGCCGTTTCCTTGATCGTTTTTTAATTCCAATTGTTGAAACATTACTATCTCATCTGAGGGATACGTCAGATGTGCTTCTCAGATTGGACCAGGTCACACTGGAAGGTGGTACCTTGCTAGCTACATGTGACGTCACTATATACTAATATTCATCATAGTGACGGGTTACGAGCAGCAAGGTACTACCTTTCGAGGAGCGGCTTGGTCCCTGATTTAGTAGAATTTTTGTTGGATCTTTTACAATTTATTTTGACCCACAATTATTTTCTTTTTAAATGCCAATTTTATTTGCAGATCAGGGGAACGGCAATGGGTGCCACATGTGCACCCTCCTATGCCAACCTATTTTTGGGTCTTTGGTTAAGGGAGGTGGTCTTTCAGGATAATTTGGATTCGAGGGAAATGCATGTGATTCTTTGGTTGAGGTTCATTGATGACATCCTCATCTTTTGGGATGGTTCGCCACAGGATTTGGGGATGTTCATCGATGGCCTCAACCAGAATCAATTAAACATTAAACTCACGTCTGTCTCCAGTCAGGTATCTGTTGAATTCTTAGATCTCAGAATCTCTCTTAGCACTGAAGGATATATAGAAACTAACATCTTTCGTAAAAAAAACGCTACCAACTCTATTCTTCACGCTAGTAGCGGTCACCCATTTCATCAGATAAAGGGTATACCAGTGGAAGAGTTTCTGAGACTAAGACGAAACTGCTCAACTCAAGAGAATTACACACTTAGAGCCTGTGAAATGACAATAAGATAAACTAGTTCGGAGCCATTACAGAGGGGTGTCTACATACTTCCTCTCTAAGAATTCGACACCAGGTTTTGTGGCCTGCAGAACATGTTCTGCATGCCAATGTATGAGCAATACCTCTACATTCTCAAATTCGCAGAAATCAAAAACATTTAACATCAGGATGCCCCTTAACTGTAAGAGTAAGGTAGTAATCTACTATCTACAATGCCCATGCTCTAAAATTTACATTGGCATGACGACGCGGGAACTACGTTTCCGCATCTTGGAACATGTCAGGAACATCAAGAATGCAGATCTCGACTATAGCAAAGGGAAAAAGCTCACTACAGTAACGAGACACTTTGGGAACTTTCATGAGACCAATTTTGCACTTCTTAAACAGTATCGTACATATCTATATATCTATATATATGTATGTATATGTATGTATGTACGATACTGTTTTCATGAAATCAGCAGACAGCACTCGGGTAAGTAAAGTAAATTACATATTTAATTTACTTTCCCGAGTGCTGTCTGTTGATTTCGTGAAAACGGTATCGTACATTTGCCTTTATTTTATGGGATATGCACCACAAATTTTGCTACAGGAGTGCCGGCTAATATATATACATGACCTACAGTAAAACTCAATCGTTAGGCTGCATGTAGTAGAGTTACAGTATCTAATATGAATGGGAATATTACAATAAGTATGTACCATTAATGTTGAGCAATGTAGATTAATAATTATTATTATAGTTCTTTCCAATCATGAAATAGAAATCAGCATAACAGTTTGCCAACAAATCCAAGATTTGGTGTCAGCTCCCAATTGAATCTCAGAGGTATGTATAGGAAGTCAATCCACGAGGAAACACACTTACTGCAGGTATATTAATAAATACAAGAGGGGGCAATCACATCATGTTATTATTACTATGCAGTGAGAAAATTATAAGAAAACACTCCCACAGACTTGAATAAGCCCCTAAATCAGTTAATGTCTGCATGAAATCCTCAGTATTTTTTTGAGGTTTAATACTTTAGACACAAGGTTCTTAGGTTAAACCCAGATCTATTCATTTTAGAAGCACTCGATGGAAAGGAATTACAACTGATATGATTTGCTTATATTGACATGTTGATCATTTCTCTGTTTAACCAGATACATTGACATTAAAAGTTGCACAATACCAAAACAACACAATTAATTTCATGTAAAAACCAACAGCAACAGTGGAAGGTTGATAAATAGACCAGATGTGTTTAACATAAATGTTAAGGAATGCTATGTGCATGCTTCTCTAAAATTAATTCAATTGAGCTCTACATATAGTATACAAACAAAAATAAACTGTGCGCTACTATCTAACTCCTACTTATAACTAATTAAAGTGCAGTGACTAAACCATATATAGACTATATAAACCACAATACCAAGTGAATAAGTGATTATATAATAAATTATATCATAACCGTGTGGTTGATAAGGGCGTCTGCTGCTATAAACATTGGGGGTGGCTCAGCACCCCACACACTCTAGGAAATGGAAACAAAAAGAAAACAGCGCACAACGCCAAATAGTGAAGCAAGTAATAAAAATGTATTACAATAATATTGGGGTATAAAATCTGCGTACATCAAATAAGGAATACATAAGCATTTAGTGTATATAACACTTGTTACCACTCCAGGATTGTAGACAGGGGAATCAGCTTTATCTGCAGGAGCCTCTGTGGTGGTTGTGGGGCACAGGATCCCTCATACACTCTTTGTCCAGCTGGAAGCTGCTTTCAGGGGAGTTCCTTAGCAGCAGTCTGGCTCAACTGCAGGTTCAAGCACTCACTGAAACAAAGTCTCAGGCCGCAGTATGCCTCTTCCAGAGGTTTTTCTTCTTTTCTTACAATCCTCCGTTTGCAGCAGTGACAGGGCAGTTCAGAGCCGATGGAGAGGCTCAGCAGACACTTCCGCAATTGCATGCACCTGCACGGCGTGCCACGATGTCGCTCCGTCACGTGATGTAGCGGGGTGACGTCACAGCTCCCGTGGCAATAAGGAAGGAGCAGAAGAAAGTCCTTCAGAGTCTCTACAGCGGCGCAATAACCGCTTCAATCAGCAAAAAAAACCCAAATGGTATTGAATACGATGCAGATACAGGGGATAATAAAAAACAATAAATTGGCATAAACTAAATACATCCAACGCGTTTCGTACATCTAAGTACTTCTTCAGGGAATAATTATTCCCTTCCCGTGGCAATAAGGAAGGAGCAGAAGAAAGTCCTTCAGAGTCTCTACAGCGGCGCAATAACCGCTTCAATCAGCAAAAAAAACCCAAATGGTATTGAATACGATGCAGATACAGGGGATAATAAAAAACAATAAATTGGCATAAACTAAATACATCCAACGCGTTTCGTACATCTAAGTACTTCTTCAGGGAATAATTATTCCCTTCCCGTGGCAATAAGGAAGGAGCAGAAGAAAGTCCTTCAGAGTCTCTACAGCGGCGCAATAACCGCTTCAATCAGCAAAAAAAACCCAAATGGTATTGAATACGATGCAGATACAGGGGATAATAAAAAACAATAAATTGGCATAAACTAAATACATCCAACGCGTTTCGTACATCTAAGTACTTCTTCAGGGAATAATTATTCCCTGAAGAAGTACTTAGATGTACGAAACGCGTTGGATGTATTTAGTTTATGCCAATTTATTGTTTTTTATTATCCCCTGTATCTGCATCGTATTCAATACCATTTGGGGTTTTTTTGCTGATTGAAGCGGTTATTGCGCCGCTGTAGAGACTCTGAAGGACTTTCTTCTGCTCCTTCCTTATTGCCACGGGAGCTGTGACGTCACCCCGCTACATCACGTGACGGAGCGACATCGTGGCACGCCGTGCAGGTGCATGCAATTGCGGAAGTGTCTGCTGAGCCTCTCCATCGGCTCTGAACTGCCCTGTCACTGCTGCAAACGGAGGATTGTAAGAAAAGAAGAAAAACCTCTGGAAGAGGCATACTGCCGCCTGAGACTTTGTTTCAGTGAGTGCTTGAACCTGCAGTTGAGCCAGACTGCTGCTAAGGAACTCCCCTGAAAGCAGCTTCCAGCTGGACAAAGAGTGTATGAGGGATCCTGTGCCCCACAACCACCACAGAGGCTCCTGCAGATAAAGCTGATTCCCCTGTCTACAATCCTGGAGTGGTAACAAGTGTTATATACACTAAATGCTTATGTATTCCTTATTTGATGTACGCAGATTTTATACCCCAATATTATTGTAATACATTTTTATTACTTGCTTCACTATTTGGCGTTGTGCGCTGTTTTCTTTTTGTTTCCACTACATATAGTATACCTGTTGGTTGATTTTATGAAATAAGCCTACTTAAAAACAAAGGAAATAGCTACCTCAAGATTATTATGATATATTTCAGTGTAAAGATTTGTGTCACAGTGGGCGAGTATGGCTATGGAATGAGGAATGAAGGTACATACAAATTGGTAAAATGTGTAAACATTTATAACATGAATTCATTCTTCGAATGGAATCCATATGGAAAGGGGACATGGAATGGATCCAATGAAATCAATAATTAAATTGATTATATCCTAGTGAACAAGAAACTCGTGAGTGAAGACTGCACCATCATGAACTATTTTGATTTGAGAAGTAATCACAGATTCAAAGAAAGACAGGTGAAAACTGATTGAAAAATATATAAAAAACATGAAAATCCAAAACCTCAAAAATAAAAGCAAAAAAATCCAAATAAAGCTGAAAAACTGCTTCAGCTTGTTCGAGATGCATGAGGATGCTTTGATAATTAAAAATAACAATTGTGGTATATTTCCTTGAGCAGAATTCTCCTACCACCAATTGCAAGAGAAATTAAGATTTAATTTACTATTGGGGTATGTTTCCTTGAGCAGAATAGGCAAACTCCTCCCTTAATTATTATTCAATTGCATGTGATCAGAGTATTTAAGACTATCTTGGCTGTGAAGCCATTTGGCTGTGTCCCATCTTAAGTGTCCCGTTTACAGTGTGTGGCAGAGTTATTTTTGGAGTTAAAATTGGAGGTGAAGGTTTGAGGAAGATCGGGACTCTGCACAACAACTTTGCATCTGTGAGAACTTAACATTCGAAAAGCTGTGATTCTTTGTACTCTTTCTATTCTCCAATACCTGGGAATCTCTCCTCCTTCATCTCACTATGCCCTCCCTATTGCTTTTTCTGTTTCCTGTTTCCTCACTCCTTTGTGAATGTCTCCGTTCTCTCCAACTTCCCCACTGCACCATTATTTATAAACTTCTCTCCCAACAACTTCTTTATCCCTTAATAAAAAGCACCCCCACAAATCCTCTATTCACACCCTCTATCTACTCCTTCCTGCTGCTGGGGATCTCCCCTAAGCCTGAACCCAGACATACACACCTGATTTCACCCATACTTCCCTGCCATCTCTTCCCCTGTAAAGTGTGTTAACCCTTAAGTTATTTGACTAACCTTAAGACTTGCCCCACAAATCAAGCATCCCAATAGTCTGCACTCATGGTTACTGTCCCACACTCAGTCACTCCTACCACCCATTGTGACCAAGCACTGCCATCTACAGCACTTATTCCCTCACCTGCTGTCTCTGTAAGTTCCAGTGCTCCACGGATTTCAAGATAATGAATTTATTGTGCCACACGACGTTTCGACCAACAGGTCTTTTTCAAGTGACATGCCTTGTCACTTGAAAAAGACCTGTTGGTCGAAACGTCGTGTGGCACAATAAATTCATTATCTTGAAATCCGTGGAGCGCTGGATCTCTCTTTTTTCCTCAGTGTACTTTGGAATTTCCTGGCAGGTACTTCCTTGAACCAGCAGCACCGGTAAACTGTATGTATTTATTTATATATTGTGGTGTGCAGCCTTAATCCCCCTTTACATTGGTCTCTGTAAGTACCCCATCAAACCTCTTAGATAGTAAGCTCTTTGGGGCAGGGATTTCCTTTTCTATTATCTGATTTTGCTGCACTTATTGTATCATTATAATTCCCTGTACTGTATTCTTTGTGAAGCGCTGAGTACACTTTTGGCGCTATATAAATAAAGACATACAATACAAGAAAACTGAAAGCGCAGAGAAAACTGGAGAAATTGCTTACAAAAAACAGGATAAGAAAGTAGCATATGAGACGAAGCAGTTACTGAGGAAACAACCTCAAAAGGGAAGAATAAAAATGGATTATGCAGAGCTATGTAATATTATCTGCAAGTGTATAACTGTGGAAATAAGAAAATGCTACTGCAATATGGTGAAAAAGACTATGGGGCCTATGCAGAGAGCAGCGAATTTTCGAAATTCGCCATTTTTTGGAGATAATCGCGCAGAAAACAGCAGAAAATGGAGATTTCCGAAAATCGCGCCAATTTTTCATTTCTATTTGTAAAACTCGCCTCGCGGCTGGCGAGAACCGCAATCTCGCCAGTTTAAAATATATCCGTATGCAGAGAGGCGCGAACGGCATCTAGCGGCTGTTCGCGCCAATAAAATGGCGCGATTGTCTCCGTTTTGCCTCGCCAAAAAAAACTGGCGCTCGCGGCCATTGCAAAGGGAAAAAAAAAGGCGCGAATTTGTTTTTACATGTTTCCGAAGCGCGCATCTCGCCAATTTAAACTCGCCAGACGCATCCATGTTAAACATAGCAGAATTCGCACTTTTCTGCATATGGAGATTAAAACTCTACTAAAAAGCTCCTTTTTATGAAATTCGCCATTTTTAAAATTCGCTGCTCTCTGCATAGGCCCCTATAAGAGATAACACAGGTTTAAAAAAGACAAAACAGCAAAATCATTAAGAAGAACCAAATCATACCTATAAAACAATGGATCAACAATAAAAAAAATGTGCACTTATCATTAAGAGAGGTGAAGACTTCTACAAAAAAATTGCACAAGAACATAGATAACATAGGAAATAATTAAGAAATACTTGATTAACCCACGACTTGCAGATTATGTTTGCTATAAATTCAGAAGACAATACATCAGATAACTCACTGAAGCCAGTAAGAAGATGGGCCTCCATATGAGATTCAACAAAACCAATGTGATCAACTTTACAAGGCCAAAAATAAATTTAATAGAGCTAGAAGTAATCAACAACAATGTCTACCTTGGCCAGTAAGTATCAATGTATGGAAACATTTCTAGTGAAACCATTAGGAGAATGAAGATGATATCAAACAAATTTGGAATAAACAAGACAATTTTCCAACGGTACCTTAGACTGTGCCTTAAGAGGAAAGTGTTAGACCAATACATAGTATTCTGCCTGTGCTCACATATTGATATAAAACTTGGACCCTAAATGCAAAGATAATTCAGTAGTTTAAGACAAATATGGCGAAATGTATGCAGGACATAACAAGAAGAAACAGGAAAAACAATGAATTTGTTCGAAAGCAAAACATCACAAGAGTGAAGAAATTAGAATAGCAGTGGGCCAGACATTTGAATGTATGTATGTCTTTACTAATATAGCGCCATAAATATACATAGCGCTTCACAGTAGTAATACACGTGACTACCATATAAATAACAAATAATACAAATAACAGAACATGGGAATAAATGCTTCAGACATAAAAATGAACTTTTAGGAAGAGGAGTCCCTGCTCCGAAGAGCTTACAATCTAATTGGTTGGTAGGAAGAACGTACAGAGACAGTAGGAGGGCATTCTGGTAAGTGCATCTGCAAGGGCCAAACTTTATGTATCAGGTCTATAGTATTAGAGACGGAGCTACTCATATGCTTCGTTAAGCAGGTGTGTTTTAAGGTGGGTCTTAAAGGTGGATAGAGAGGGTGCTAGTTGGGTATTGAGAGGAAGGGCATTCCAGAGGTGTGGGGCAGTCAGTAAGAAAGGTTTAAGGTGGGAGAGGGCTTTAGATACAAAGGGGGTAGAGAGAAGATATCCTTGAGCGGAATGCAAGAGTTGGGATGGTGCATAGTGAGAAATTATGGCTGAGATGTAAGGAGGGGCAGAAGTGTGTAAAGCTTTAAAATTGAGGAGGAGAATTGAGTGTGAGATACGGGATTTGATAGAAACCCAGGAGAGTGATTTCAGCAGGAGAGACGCTGAGACAGATTTAGGAAAGAGTAGAGTGATTCTGGCAGCAGTGTTTAGGATAGATTATAGGGGAGACAGGTGAAAGGCAGGAAGGCCAGACAGTAGGAGGTTACAGTAATTGAGACGGGAGAGAATGAGGGCCAGAGTTTTAGCAGTCGAGCAACAGAGGAAAGGGCGTATATTTGTAATATTGCGGAGGAAAAAAGGGACAGGTTTTAGATACATTTTGAATGTGGGAGGAGAATGTGAGAGAGGAGTCAAGTGTGACCCCTAGGCAGTGTGCTCGTGCTACTGGGTGTGTGACAGAACTTCCAACAATAATGTGGAAGTGGGTAGTGGGGCAACATTTGGAATGAAATATAAGGAGCTCTGTTTTTGACATAAAAAACAAAACAAATAAAGTGCGCAAAATTACTATTTCTATTGTTTATACCCTTCACCACCTTTGTGTTAGATATACAAAATAATACAACCTCTAAATCGATTGGTGATCTGCAGCTATGTGATTAGGGATATACACCCCTAGGCAACTGAAACACAAAAAAAGACAACAGCGCAAACGCCCATAGTGAAGTTTGTAAAAATATATGAATATATATTGTTAGGGTATTATATCTGCGTACCTCAGATAGGTAGGTTTAAAGCATTTCATGTGCAATACATGAGTTACCAATCGTCGCACTGCCACCGCCAGACATCAGGAGTTCTCCTTCCCAGCCTCCAAGGTAAGCCGTCACGATCGTGATGTGGAGCCTCCACTGCGGTGCTGTGTTCTAATCGATATCTTTGCCTGGTTACTGCCGTCGCTTTCGCTCGGTCCTCAGATCTGCCGCCGTCTGCAGCTGCTTCCCGCACCTCAGATCACTGAGTTAGTATGTCACGTGTCCCGCGGGGTTTTGCGACCGGCCGCAAAGGGAGATGCGTGACGTAATGCTTTGTTAGGGTATTATAATTATTTGTAAATGCTTTAAACCTACCTATCTGATGTACGCAGATATAATACCCTAACAATATATATTCATATATTTTTACAAACTTCACTATGGGCGTTTGCGCTGTTGTCTTTTTTTGTGTTTCTGTTTTTGACATGTTGAGTTTAATTGGCGGAGAGCCATCCTGGATATCGCAGATTAAGAAACTTTAATCTGTACAGCAGGTGTAAGGTCAAGGGTTGATAAGTAAATGTGTGTGTCGTCAGCATAGGGTGATAATTGAACCCAAGAGATGTGATTAGGTCACCCAGAGAGAGTGTGCACAGAGAAAAGAGGAGAGGTCCCAGGACAGAGCCCTGGGGTACCCCTACAGAGAGACCGATAGAGGAGGAGGAGGTGTTAGCAGAAGAGACACTGAAAGTACGATGGGAGAGGTAGGATGAGATCCAGGATAGAGCTTTGTTTCGAATACCAAGAGTATGGAGAATGTGAAGGAGAAGAGGGTGGTCCACGGTGTCAAATGCTGCAGAGAGGTCGAGTAATATGAGCAGTGTGTGTAATGACCTCTGTCTTTGGCAGCATGGAGATCGTCAGTTATTTTAATGAGGACTGTTTCCGTGGAGTGAGCAGTGCGGAAGCCAGATTGTAGAGGGTCTAGGAGAGAATAGGTGTTCAGAAAATGGAGCAAGCGAGAGAATACAAGATGATCAAGGAGTTTAGAGGCAAAAGGCAGGAGGGGGACAGTTCGGTAGTTAGAAAGACAGTAGGGTCGAGCTTGCTGCTTTTGAGTAATGGCATGAATGTTGCATGTTTCAAAGAGGAGGGAAAGGTACGAGAGTAGAGGGAGGAGTTAAAAATCTTTGTGAGCGTAGGGATTATAGTAAGAGCAAGAGGTTTAAGGAGATGAGAGGGAATTGGATCAAGAGGGCAAGTGGTAGAGGGAGAAGAGGAGATTAACAGTGACACATACTCCTCTGTGACAATGGAAAAAGAGTCAAGAAAGGCAGGAGGAGAGTTAGGAAGCGGTGTAGGGTGGGAGGAAACAGAGGGACTGTTCTGATGTATGGATTCCACTTTTTCCTTAAAATAGTTGGCAAAGTCCTGAGGTGAGATGAGGAAGAAGAAGAGGCAGCTGAGGGTGGTCTGAGTAGGGAGTCAAAGACAGAGAAGAGTCAGCGTGGATTAGACTTGTGTGAGTTAATTAGTGATGAAAATTAGGTTTGTTTAGCCTGAGAGAGGGCAGAATTGAAACAGGATTGCATAAATTTGCAATGAAGGAAGTCTGCGAGTGTGAGAGATTTCCTCTAGAGGCGTTAAGAGCGAGTGCAGGAATTTAACCAGAGTACTGGATTAGAAGGGCGAGAATGGCAGAGAGAAGGCAGGGCATGTAGATCAAGAGAGGTGGACAGGGCAGAGTTGTAGTTCCTGTCCAGGCTGTCAGGGTCTGGAGCAGGGCTGAAAGAGGCGAGGGAGGAGCGTAAAGTGGAATCAAACGCTGGTAGGTTAATAGAGCACAGGTGTCTGCAGAAACAAGGGGTAGATGAGATGGAGAAGGGGAGAAGCGAGAGAGAGAAAATGAGATGAGGTGATAGTCCGAGAGAGGAAAGGGGGAATGGAGAAATCAGAGAGAGAAGTTTTTAGTGAAAACCAGGTCTATGTAGGGTTGCCATCCTTGTGGGTGCTGGCTGCAGTCCACTGTTGAAGACCAAATGAAGAGGTTAGAGAGAAAAAGCGGGAAGCCCAAGGGAGAGAGGGGTCATCAATGTGGCAGTTGAAGTCCCCAAGGAGAAGAACAGGAGTGTCTGAGGAGAGAAAGAAAGAGAGCCATGATTCTAAGTGTGAGAGAAATGCAGAAGGGGGATGAGTAGAGGTAGGTGGCGATAGATGACCACCACGTGGACAGAGAGAGGAGAGAAGATCTGGACAGTGTCAGCCTCAAAGGAGGAAAAAGAAAGAGAGGGAAGAATAGAAAGGGTATGGTAACGGCAGAGAGAGGAGAGGAGGAGCCCCACGCTTCCATCCCTGCCATCAGGGCGCTGAGTTGCGCATATTGCAATAAGAAATTACCATTGTTGGATGCAAAAAAGTATTCAACTGGATTGCAATGCATATCAAAAGACCAAGACGATGACAAAAAGATTCATGTCCTTGAAAAGCCACAACTAGTAGTGAAACATGTAGGGTAAGCTCTAAATCAGAGAGCTGAACACTGATCACTGAGAGAGAGCAGGCTTTGGCTCAATCTCCACTCCTCCTTTACCTGTAAGAAGCACTTCTAGATTGCACTTGCACCATGATTGATCATCAGATGCCACTCCACCAGAACCTCCAGAGAGCAGGACGCCGCTAACATGCACTGAAGAATCAGCAACTTAGTATACCACCTTCCGGGAGGCTTGTGGTCAAACTAAATATGGAATTTCCAGGCTCCCTGCTGACGCAGTCCCCACAGTGAGAGAACAGAGGAGAAGAGCAGCCATGTTTCAGTGGAAGTTATCACTCCAGTTATCAGGCAAATATTTATTTTTTTAACCTAATGAGTGCAATCTATTATGCTGTTGTTTATTGTAGTCTATAATATTTGTTACACTATTTTTGCGCCCCCAGTTTTGTTTTTGACAACCAAAAGAATGATTGGAGGATGAAGTTAAGAAATTGTTTTGAGTAACATGGAATCAATCAATCCCAACCACCCCAGTGCACATCTGCATTGCCCCAAAGTGGACAGCCTGATGGGCTCCCCAAGAACTGCTCTCCCCTGCACAGGACAGCCTTTGGCGCAGCCGAAGGGCAGCCAAAGGGTGTGAGCCATTTGCTGCCATTCGCTGATGTTCGGTGATGTTAAAGCTGTTCTATTTCAATCTGAAACTTATAAGCCCTTTATCCCTTGTACCCAATTTTCCAACCCTATCTGTGCATGAAATGTCTGTGAATTCACTGTACTGTATAACCCTGTTCTTTTAATGTAACCATGTATTTTTTATAACTCTGTGCCCACGACATACTTGAAAATGAGAGGTAACTCTCAGGGCCTTATTCAGAAAGCCTCGATAAGGCCCTTATCAAGCACTTATCGCCCAAAATGGGCACTCGTATTCAGATAGCCTCGATAAGTGCTCGATAACGGCCTGTATCGACGCAAAATTTTATCTCCATACGAAATTCGCTGACTGAGCAGCGATCAGCCCCTTATCGACCATTTTCTGATGGTTGATAAAGTTGCGCTATTCAGAGACCCGCGAGTCGGGTGTCGCGGCCTATCGCAGCCCATCGCAGCCCTAAAAAACGATTTTCTCCCCAAATCCAATTCACCACAAAATTGTTGGTCAATTGGTGGGGAGATGTCCTCGATGAGCTGCGATGTGTCGGGACTTAGAAGAAATCAGGCCCCTTTCCTGCCTCGGATTGATGCCGGGGGTCTCCGGAGCTGATAGCCATTAATAGCAGCTCCGGACCCCCCCGGCATGCATCCGAGGCAGGAAACATGTATGTACAGCAACTTCATTACCTTAGCGGCTAACTGCTAAGGCAATGAAGGGGTTAAACACCCGTGCCAGGCATACAGTAAGAAACATACAATACAATACAATACTGTGGCTAGCGGGGGTGGGTGAAGGGGGAATTTGGCCCTTAGTGGCTGTTTAGACATTGCGGGGGGGGGAGGGGAGGGTTGCGGGTGGAGTTAACTCCTTCATTACCTTGGCGGTTAATACCGCTAAGGTAAATAAGGGGTTAACCCAGCCGCTACCCACCCGCAAGGTCTAAACACCCATCCTTAGGGCTAATACCCCCTTCACTCACCCGTCAGGCCTAAGCACCCACCCCAGACTGACTATACCCACCCTATACCCATTGAGTAGTATAGTGGTACATCATACCCAAATAATAATAATAATAATAATAATAATAATAATATGGGCATGATAAGCCTCTATAGCACTCAATGGGCACCCTAATAAAAATACAGTAATACACAAGACACGCAGTAATAAAACATAACAAAACTCCAAAAAAACACACTTCACTAAATAAAAACAGTAGCCAGCTAATCCAATCAATAGAAGCAATTACAACATCAACAATGAATTAATTCAAGCATTACCCAATCAAACCAATTAATCCCTAAACCAACTCAAAATGAATAGTAACACTAACCATGTAAACAATGAATTTATCCAACATTAATGAATGTAACCATTAAAAGACAAAGAAATAAATTAAAACAATCTCTGAAGTATCCATAAAACACATGAGCTAACATAATATAACATTAAGTACAAGCGAACACCAATCGCAAAGCTTTTATTACATTAACCATAAAAAAACAATCACATCCACATCATTAACTGCAATAACAAGCGAGAAATGCCCCCCAAATATTGACATAATAATGTATTAATCTGTACCCTAAAGAGGTACAGATTAATATATTATCAGTCAATGTGCCTCCCCCCAAAAATAAAAATAAAAACCCAAAGAATACACCTGTAAAAAGAGACATTTACAAACATTGAATATCTTACTTACCATTAGAAGCAGTGGCCCTCCGACTCCCGGGGTAACAGGAAGCTCACGTACCTTGAAGGCCTCCAACAGCATCCGATGCCATCCGCCATCAGGATCCAGCTCAGGTACCCCAATCTTCTTTTTTCTTTCTTTACTCACCGTCTTCTATCTTCATCTGTAACCATTTCTTGCTGTTCATTATCTTCTTTCTTCATCTGTCAATCCATAAAACCCCATGTTAAATCCCAGCCGATGCTGTCTCGTCGGCTTCCTGGGCTCAAATGAGGCGTCACGGCCTTAAATATGGCTTGTGACGTCACAATTACCCTCACAATGGTTAACAGCCATCTGATTGGCTGTTAAAACCATGTGCAGACTTAAAAAAAATGTTTTTGCCGTGACGTCACTTAAAGGAAATGATGCCAGCCAATCAGAATGGCTGTGCTTCATTTACCTTTAACATGACGTCGGTAAATCCAAGATGGCCACTGTGTCACAAGGTATTTCAGCCAATCAGATCGTGGGAACCAATTCCACACGCTGATTGGCTGAAATACCTTGTGACACAGCGGCCATCGTGGATTTACCGACGTCATGTTAAAGGTAAATGAAGCACAGCCATTCTGATTGGCTGGCATCATTCCCTTTAAGTGACGTCACGGCAACAAAAAAAAATTAAGTCTGCACATGGTTTTAACAGCCAATCAGGTGGCTGTTAACCATTGTGAGGGTGGTAAATGTGACGTCACAAGCCATATTTAAGGCCGTGACGCCTCATTTGAGCCCAAGAAGCCGACGAGACAGCATCGGCTGGGATTTAACATGGGGTTTTATGGATTGACAGATGAAGAAAGAAGATAAAGAACAACAAGAAATGGTTACAGATGAAGATAGAAGACGGTGAGTAAAGAAAGAAAAAAGAAGATTGGGGTACCTGAGCTGGATCCTGATGGCGGATGGCATCGGATGCTGTTGGAGGCCTTCAAGGTACGTGAGCTTCCTGTTACCCCGGGAGTCGGAGGGCCACTGCTTCTAATGGTAAGTACTGCTGCGGCCGAGTTTATTCGAGCATTTGCCCGGTCTCGGCCGCAGCAGTAACCTGGCGCGCGCCGGAGGGTATGGGTATGATGTACCACTATACTACTCAATGGGTATAGGTTGGGTATAGTCAGTCTGGGGTGGGTGCTTAGGCCTCCCGGGTCAGGGTGGGTTAACCCCTTAATAACTATAGCGGTTAGGAACCGCTAAGGTGATTAAGGGGTTAGGGACCATTAGAATGTATTTATTTTCTATATATGCTTTCTGGCAACGGAGGACAGAGGGACCTGCTGTTGTGATAAGTATAACTGTATTTATTTATTTTATTTATGTATGCTAATGCAGTGTTTAATAATGGGCAAATAATCTATTATCCATATCTGGATAATAGTTATTTTGCTCATTAATGTACTTTATGGGTTTGGGCAGAGGGGGGGGGGGGGGGGCGTGTATTGATCTGTTTTTAAATATTTATTTAAATATATATTTCTTTAATATTGTAGAGGTGCAGGGGGTCTCCGGAGCTGAACCACTTTGGTTTTATGTCCGGGGACCCCCTGCTTCCCGAGATACAGGCACCTTTATGGGGTGCCGGTATCCCTCTGCATTGAAATGTCCCACGTCACGTGACCGGGACATTTCCTTGCATAGGAGATACTGGCACCCCATAAAGAGGCCTGTATCTCGGGAAGCAGGGGGTCCCTGGACATAAAACCAACGTGGTTCAGCTCCGGAGACCCCCTGCACCTCTACACTATTAAAGAAATGTATATTTAAATAAATAATTTTCGGGCGACATTTCAGCTGGGAGAGGCGGCTCTCTCAGAGTCGCTCTCTCTGCAGCAGAAATGAATCGCTGGTTTTTGCCTTTTCAGAGGGTTGATGCTCTCGCTGGCAGCAACTCCCCAGTTTTGGGCATTTTGCTATCACTGGTATTCAAGCCTTTCTGAATACCGTGATAGCAACGCCCCCAAAAAAAACATTTTAAATTCCCTGGCGATTTTTTTTATGAACCCTCTCTGAATAAGGCCCTCAATGTGTTACTTCCTGGTAAAATATTTTTATAAATAAAAATAAAAAATAAAAAAGTTTAGTACCTGGAAGATTATTAGGGAGGTATTCATCTAGCATTGGGTAGACAAGGACTGAAGATGATGATGATGATGATGATGATGATGATGATGATGATGATGATGATGATGATGATGATGATGATGATGATGATGATGATGATAATTATGATGATGACACATAATTGTATTTCTAGGATTGGATCCTGCTGTTGAACTCTCAATATTTTAGAAGCAATTAACTAGATCCTTTAAAAAGTAGCATCATTTAATAATTGTTACATACCGTTCTATTTGTGCAAATTGGTGTGAAGGCATTTGTTCCACAGGTGAAGAGGCGATCCCCACTGACAAGCAGTACACGGATATAGTTTTGACATTCATCCTGCAATATACAAAACAAATATCAGATCAGTTCAATTCCATCCACAATGAAAATGGGAAGTGTACAGTAAATCAGTAAGTGTTACCATTACAAGAAATTTAATGTTGGAAATATTATATACTAAAAAAAAAAGTGCACTTCTGAGCTATGCAAATGACTGAAGTAGTAAAATCATCTGTACAAGTTGTCAGTTATTTAATAAATAAGTCTGGTGTTACTATATCAGTCCTCTTCTTCAAAAAGCAATTTGTAATGTGTTTTAGTTCATATTGTCAATGTAGTATACTGTGGATGAAGAAGAATGCATTTTTTTGGTGGGGTAGTTTGCAACTCCTAAAGTTTCCTTTGATCTTCCTTATTGATGTTCTCCTGATATGTTGATTATTGCTCTATGATGAAGTGCTTGTATAGAGTTTCATGCAAAGGACAAAACAAAATGTGGGTCTTATATTTTACTATATAGCATTTACATAACACTGTAAGGATAATTAGAATGTTTAGATAAACGTTCTTCTACTAATTTTATAAAGCGCCAGATTAGAAACAAATGACACAGACAGAAGAGCCCTGAAAAAAAAAAAAAAAAAAACATATTTGCACACTTTTTAAGCATTTATAACATCTGTATCATATATTGTTATCATATTAGCTTTATAGTTGTGTTCAGTGTTAAAAAATGTAGTTCCAGTAGTGATGTATTTGGCCCACGGGCAGCAAGTTGAAGAGTCCTTATATAATAAGAGATGCTTATATATAATAAGAGTTGCTTATACAGGCATACCCCACTTTAAGGACACTCACTTTAAGTACACTCGTAAGTAAGTACATATCGCTCAATAGGCAAACGGCAGCTAACGTATGCGCCTGTCAGCACATCTTGAACAGCAATACTGGCTCCCTACCTGTACCGAAGCTGTGCGCAAGCGGGGAGACTATAGAGCCTGTTACACATGTCTTATTTACATCAGTTCTGCACGTATATAACGATTGCAGATTACAGTATATGCATCGATAAGTGGGAAAAAGGTAGTGCTTCACTTTAAGTACATTTTCGCTTTACATACATGCTCCGGTCCCATTGCATACGTTAATGCGGGGTATGCCTGTATATAATATAAATTGTAGCATTAGAAAAGGAATGTTATTTCAGCAATGCTATGTTGCTATCTTAGTTTTTTTTTTTTTGCTAGGATAAGTATCTTGCAGTAAATAAAGGCTTTGGGGGAAAATAGGTTATATATTTACATTTTATTGCTGATGTACACTAGGGATGATTTACTAATGGGCATACCATGTCACTTTCAATATTTTAAAAATAATGCTGTGTTTGAAAAGTTTGAGTACAACTTTGATTAATCAATTTTCTGCTTTAAGAAATGCACTATAGGATATATTTCAGGATACGTTATTGATCTGCATTTTTAAGCACTCAAAATATTAGCACTCTCATATAATATTAAAGCAAGCATCCAATGTAAGTAAAGGCAAGGTCTAAACTTGGCGTGTTTGTTCCTGTTTCAACTGAAAACATTCTGGACAGGAATCAAATAACAGAATAAGTCAATTTGTAAATAACCCAAAAAATCATTTTAATTGTGGCTTGGGGGGTTATTCATTAAGCTGCCATAGTGCTGATCAGGGCAATTTTGCATGGACCTCCTATTGACTTAAATGGGTGTTTCTGTGTGATAGTGCTCCGATCTGCACTATTGCCTTTAACTTTTTACAATGAAGTTACCATTTGGAAAGTTTTCAGTTGAAAATGCTTATTGCAGTCTACTGGGAGTTTCAGACAAAAACTACCAGAACGGCCACTTCGGCAATATAATTATCCTGTTAGTGTTTAACTGAAGAAGAAAATAAGACATTTTTCAGAGACTTAACCAGATCATTTATAACATGATTAAAATATGTCAATCTGGCATACAATTGGACTTGTGGAAAATGTCATAACACTTAATTTAATAATTGTGACAAGTAGACAAGTTTGGAAAATAACTGCATTAAATTAATTTATAATGAAAGGCGGCTATTGAAAAGGAATTACATTTACTCAAATTTACTGGCGATGGAATATGAATTACTTAAAACTAAATCAACTTATTGTATGTGCTATCATAATTTATCATTGTCCTTGTGACCTTCTGAGACATTAGTCAAGTTTATTATGCCCACTTCATTCTATGTTGCACTTGTAACACGAACGATAAGGAGGTCACTAATACGAAATAATGTTTCACTTCCTCTTTGACAATCTTGACTAGGTGTTAAGTTAATGGTTATATTCTTATGTAAACATAATTGTTTACTACAGCAATAAAAAAAATACTACATTTATTTAGCAATGGAACAAACATATTAATTCCAATACAAAATTTTTGTTTTGCATTTATTTTATTGACCCAAGGGTAACGTTCTGCGATTCTTAATTTGGCACTGGACGCACAGCATTACACATTCCACTGTTGGTTAATGTACTGACAACTGACACAGATGTCACTGTGCCATAGATTATTGCGAATATACTGTACACCTTCCTCAATATGGTACCATAATAACATGGGCACACACAAGGCAAAGAAACACGCAGAGCGATTTTGTCAGGATATTTTTTGACAACTACATATATTCATTTAACTTTATAGAAAGGATTTTCTGAAAACTAAAAATATATAAAATGAATTAAATATAAAGGCATGCAAAATCACACAGCAAGTACCTTTAAGGCACGCCAATCACGGTGTACCCAGATCTCTTTCCATTCCCAGAAATGTACATTAAAGCTGCAATCCTGACAAAATCTTCAATATATTTTTAAAATCAAAATTTAAACCAGGATGTCTTCCAGAGCTAAACTACCCAGTTCCTGAAATAATTACCGTTAGGTGCCTGTACTACAGTACCTTAGTGAGTAAACATGCCCGCCCTTAAGTCCAATAGGAATTGGCAACTGATTACTGTACATTGATGCATCCGATTGGCATGTGGATCCGTCAAAATTTGGTGACCATTGTAAGACGCCATTGAAGTTGGTCTCAGCAGCAAGAAGCCCTAGGGTAGGATTCCCAAGCATGATCCTAACCAATCAGAGAGCCCAGTTCATGTCTGAACTGCTCCAGTGTATCTGAGCTATGTTTGAACTTAAACCTCTTCACACAGCCCCTACTATCCTCAAGTTAATGGACTGTGTAAGCGGTTCAATGGCTCCCTGAAGCAAATAATGCAAGCATTTATGGAGGCCAAAGGGGGAGACTGGGAAGCTCACTTGCAGAACCTACTGTTTGGCTACCGGATTCTCACCCTTCAAGCTTCTATATGTGTGCCATGTCTGTGTAATGCTCGATTTGCTCCATGAGGGAGGGGAGGGAGAGACCACCAAAACTGATGCCACAGTGCTGCAATATCTGGTGGTTCATCTGGTGGAGAGTTCATCCCAGGCAAGAAGGGGCTTTTTCTGTAGCCCACTCAACAGAACAAGCTACTAGTTGCCTGGTCTGGCCCATACACGGTAATCTGGTGGGTGAACAACACTAATTATGTGGTACGTGTGGTTGAGGATAAAGTGTAGCATAAAAACTATGTTAAAACTGTACCATTCGAGTGAGCTGGTGATGATATCTGTGTGTAGCCTGCTACTGAGAGAAACTCGGCTCAATATCCTTGGGGAAGGCTGAGATGGAGGCTCCATGGAACAGTTGGGGATTGGTCCCCAGCTCACTACCCCCCAATGTGAGCAGATGAGATTGATATTAGGAAGATATGTGTGCCTGTTCATGGATAAGCCAGGCAGGACCCCTCTCACTGATAACCAGGTCAACACCAGCAACCAGAGGCCCAGCAGCAAAAAAATCCTATGGGGTCTCCACAGAAGTCAAGCAAAGTATTGAGGAGAAGATCAAGGTTATGTTGGCCCTACGGTTAATCTCCGGTCACGCAGTCCAGGGCTTCACCGGCAGCTTAATGCCCACACCGTGTCGGATGCCTACCCCATTTCCCACATAGATGAGCTCTTACTGTAGATGAGTTTATGTGAGCCAAGTATCTGATCACCATGGATCTCAGCAGGAGCTATTGGCAGTGGTTTAGGATGCCGCCACTTTCGCTATCCACCATCTTGCATTTCCACAGCCACAGAGCTCCTCACGTGACCACCACTCTGACTGTATTTTTGAGTGTGCCCATGCGTGTACACAACCAGGACACTGAGTGCAGCCATCACGAAGCGTCACCATGGCAACAGTGTCAAATTACATTGCGGGGTCACGTGATGTCGCAGTGCCATGGCAACGTGACTCCGCTGCATCATTTGATGCCAGAGACAAGGTAAAGAGGGGGGGGTGTGAGCAGGTGGGGGGAGAGCGAGCAGGGGGGCACAGGGGGAAAAGATTGTGCACCCCTGTGCTAGAACACAGATGGTAGTCATACATGAAGGCAGACTTTACTTGCAGAATTCTTAGTTGCAGACACTTTTTATTTTTTTCTGAACGTCCATTTTAAAAACTCGTGTTTTTTTTTATTTTATTTATTTTTTCCTTTCCACATGTAATAGTTAGACTTTGATCACAGAATCAGTACCTTGTGTGAGTCATCATTTATAGTAGTCCACCCAGTCATACTGTGGCGTTTGTGGCTTTATCCAGCACAGTGTATCTTTTTCTGCCTGGCTCTGTAGCCCTTTATTCTGGTCACCTCTGCTTGTGGTTCTTCCACTTTCACTCAAGTTGCTCAAGCGTTTGTATGAACGGTTACAAAGAAAAGTACAAATTATTTCCCTGATGGTCTCCGGGCTCCTTTGAAATTCAAGGGCCACCTCACATCCCACTTCTGTCACCATATTTTGGAGATGTGTGCAGAGGTTTTTAGCACAGGAGATGTTTTTAATGGGAAACAGGCTTTTATTCATCACAACTTTCAAAACATAAAATAGCTTTCACCAGCAAAACTGGGTTACAGGGAAACAAAAACAACCAAGCTCCTATAGGGAGCTCTGACTAGGCAGCTTAGTCCCTGTCTATGCGTTGGAGGGCTAAGCTCCTGAACAACAACACATATATAAAACTTGGTAATATGCAAGTCGTTTACTTTGGGCCCCTGGCTTCCTCCTGGCTGGAGTAGAGGGTGATAAGGTCCATGGTGCAGTTTGTAGTGTGCAGAGTGATCTCTAGAGTTGTCTAGGTTGAGTACCTTCCTGGATCAGAGAGAACATGAGACTGCTGCCAAGCAGGCTTTAATGGCCTAATGAGGCAGGAGAGGAGATCAGTTAAGGCACCCTGCTTTAGTATTAACCTCCTCAGTGCTGTATTAGGTTGTGCAAGCAGGTTTACCTGTCTCACTACCTAACTGGGGATCCACCCTGTTTCAAGGACTTTTAAACTTGCTAGGATGCAACTAGGATCTCTACAGTAGCGTGGTACCCATAGACTCTCGGCGTGTGGAAGACATCCTGGGTAAGCCTACCGAAGTGACACAAAGCACCTAGCAGCTAGAATTCCCCTTGTAACCATTGTTTTTGTGAGTGTAACCCTGAAGCTTTGTATTGTGTTGCTTCAGTTGGCTCTGGCCGAAATGAACTTTTTTTAATTTAAATTCTTTATTCTGTCTGGCGTTTGCAAATCCGTTTAAATTGCCCTGGTCTACTTTGACACTCAACCTTCAAATAAAATCTTAAAACACACCAAACTAAGCATTTCAATTGCATGTGTTCATAACTTCTGCACACTCACACATTTACACTTACCTACCATCATGGTCAGGTAGTGCCACCCAATGCACTTAATCGTTCCCCTACTTCCTACTTATTTTATAAATAGGGTGACCAGGTGTCCCGGTTTAGCCGGGACAGTCCCTTTTTTTAATGGCTGTCCCGGTTTTTTAATGGCTGCCCGGCTGCCCCGGCTGCCCTGCATTCTTTACAATGTCACTGTGTTTTTTGTTGCTGTTCCGGTTTTGGCCATCAGAGCAGGGGGGCAGCAGAGAGCACAGAATGCAGGCAGAGAGGAGAGCGGAGGCCGGTCTGACTGCAGAGGGTGGGGGCTGAGTTAGTGACAGCGGAGCCTCAGCAGTGAGAGCTGGAAGTGAGGTGCCTGCTGCCAGTCAAGATTGCTTCCCCCCATGCTCCAGAGTGAAAGGTAGGGCACACAGAGAGAGAGAGAGAGAGTATGTGAGTGTCACTGTCACTGGCTCTGTGTGTGTGTGTCACTGGCTCAGTGTGTGTCACTGGCTCTCTGTGTGTGTGGGTGTGTGTCACTGGTTCTATGTGTGTGTGTCACTGGTCCTGTGTGTGTCACTGGTTCTGTGTGTGTCACTGGTTCTGTGTGTGTCACTGGTTCTGTGTGTGTGTCACTGGTTCTGTGTGTGTGTATGTGTTTCACTGGTTCTGTGTGTGTCACTGGTTCTCTGTGTATGTGTGTGTGTGTCACTGGCTCTCTCTGTGTGTGTGTTTGTGTGTGTCACTGGTTCTGTGTGTGTGTGTGTCACTGGCTCTGTGTGTGTGTGTGTGTGTGTGTGTGTGTGTGTGTGTGTGTGTGTGTGTGTGTGTGTGTGTGTGTGTGTGTGTGTGTGTGTGTGTGTGTGTGTCGATGGCTCTGTGGGTGTGGCTCTGTGCGTGTGGGTCAGTGGCTCTGTGTTTGGGGATCAGTGGCTCTGTGTGTGTGGGTCAGTGGCTCTGTGTGTGTGTGGGTCAGTGGCTCTGTGTGTGTGTGGGTCAGTGGCTCTGTGTGTGTGTGGGTCAGTGGCTCTGTGTGTGTGTGGGTCAGTGGCTGTGTGTGTGTGTGTGTGTGTGTGTGTGTGTGTGTGTGTGTGTGTGTGTGTGTGTGTGTGTGTGTGTGTGTGTGTGTGTGTGTGTGTGTGTGTGTGTGTGGTTCAGTGGCTCTGTGTGTGTATGTGTGGGTCAGTGGCTCTGTGTGTGTGTGTGTGTGTGTGTGTGTGTGTGTGTGTGTGTGTGTGTGTGTGTGTGTGTGTGTGTGTGTGTGTGTGTGTGTGTGTGTGTGTGTGTGTGTGTGTGTGTGTGTGTGTGTGTGTCAGTGGCTCTGTGTGTATATGTGTGGGTCAGTGGCTGTGTGTGTGTGTGTGTGGGTCAGTGGCTGTGTGTGTGTGTGTGTGTGTGTGTGTGTGTGTGTGTGTGTGTGTGTGTGTGTGGGGGGGGGGGGGGGGGTCAGTGGCTCTGTGTGTGTGGGTGTGTGGGTCAATGGCTCTGTGTGTAGATAACATTTTTTAGATCTATTTATTATATATTTATCTTGCCTTTGGCTGTATCCTCCCCTCCAAATTACGTCAACATGGCTGCGCGACGTCACGTAATGCACATTGCCATAACAACGAGACGCTCCATGACGTCACGCGGCATCAAGTTGACATGACAACGGGACGCATTATGGTGCCGATGCATCACGTGATGCCATATTGTCATGGCAACACATCACCGCCTGACGTCAGTGTCTCATTGTCATAGCAACAGGGGGGGGGCGTCATGTGATGTAATTTGTTTTATAAATAATTTTTTAATGTGTCCCGGTTTTTAATTTTAAAAATCTGGTCACCCTATTTATAAATCATGTGTACTTTGTTGGCGATATACGATATAACTAAAAACCTACATAAATACTTTAACAACATGCCTTCAAATAGTAGTGATTTGTTCAAGGTCACAAAGAGCATGCAGCTGGTCTTGAACTGGATTCTCTCACACAGCAGCATTATTATTATGCCACATTTTTCCATATGCTGCACACAGACATAATGACCCACACAGACCAGTAAAATTGAGGCCTTTTGTTTTTCTTTGCTACTCATGATTTTGGTGATAACAGTGGAAAACCATCTCACAATGTTCTATTTGGCAACATCAGTCTGAAAACACATGTGGAATGTCGATGTAGGACAAACAAGTGGGACGAGACGATAAACCAAGAGTGTCTTCCTTTCATAATATATCCGGCTCAAATCTACTGGAATATCTCCATGGTAATTCAAACTATGCAGACTCAGCACCCACTTCTACTATTCCATTCGGAATCCTCAAATACTTGACATTTTAACAATTCACAAATAAAATGCACAAAGGCTTTCCATATTGTAGCAGTAAGACATGTGGCTGTTTATAGAAAATAATTGACAAGTGCTATAAGAAAAATGAGTATACAGAAAAAGTCTGTCAGTACGGCAGAAGTTTTTAAACTTTACAGTAGGTAGATGGATTTTTAGGAATACTAGTTATACAAGTAAGGAATAATAGATGTACAATTTCTGTAAGCAACTTGGACAATGCATACAGTATATTGCTTTTGTTGGAGGATCATAGAAAATAAAGTGGCATTCATGCTGTTCATAATGAAATAGGCATTACCTCAGAATAATATATCTTGGGAACCAAAGGGTCTCCAAAGTGAAAATAGTGTGGTTTAGCTCTGGAGCACATTCCGGTTCAGATCCTACTAAAAATAATAATAATAAAATATTTTAAAAAAAATCAGCCATGCTGGTTGATTATTTAAAAAAATATATTTTATTATCATTATTTTATTGTTATTTTTTCACAATTTTCAGAATTTACAAACATATCTGAATAGATTTTGAAGACATTTATTTTGAACTAGCACATAGTATATAGTTTGTAATTGGTATCCTACGCTTTTCAAACAGCAGAGGGAGGCCCGACGCGCAGTGCAACACATGCATTGAGGTTTTTTTATATGCAATAGGTTTTTTTATATGTATTGGGGTATTTTGTATGTATTGTTTTTTATATGCATTTGTTTTTTTATAAGCATTGGGGTATTTTTTATATGCATTGGGGTTTTTTATATATGTAATGGGGTGTTTTTTATATGCATTTATGTTTTTTTATATATGTTTATATGAATTCGTGTTTTTTTATATGTGTTGGGTTATTTCTTATATGTATTGTTTTTTTTGTATATGCACTGCAGTCTTTTAATATGTATTAGGGTCCTTTTAATATGTATTGGGGGTTTAAAATGTATTTGGGGGGTTATATGCATTTGGGTGGGTTTTATACATATTGGGTTGTTTTTTATATGTATTGGGGGTTTCAAATATATTGGGGTGGTGGGGTTTTTTGTATGTATTTTGAGGGGCTTACACATATTTTGGGGTTGTGAAGTTTTTTGGTAAATATTTTGTGTGGGGAATTGTGTGAGGGGGGAGTGAAGTGAGAGTGGGGTAGTTGACACATGGGGAGATTGAGAGGAGAGAGGGGGTGTGGTGAAGAAAAGAGTGAGACGCAGGGGAGAGAAATACATGTGCCCTATAGCTCTATATCCGAGGCATCCATTTACACTAAAAAAGGCCTATTGAAAATCAAGGCTCTAATAGATTTTGAGGAGGTAAAAGTGTGTCTATCTGGTACTCTCTAGACCATACCACTTGGGAAAGCACACATTTTTGTGTATGTCTTTGACTGCACGGTCTGAACTTCTTTCAGAGCAGCTAACTTACAGGTCAGTTGTCTTACTTTCCCAATGGCATAGCCTAAGTATTTTGTTTCAGGCTTGCTTAAGGCACATTTCTTAGGATTGGCAGTGAGTAATGCCTCTCAACTAAGGACATGTTTTACCCTGTTTAGATGGGCCCACCAGTGTTTACTGTAGATGACGATGACGTTCATATAGGCAGCATAAGCCCTATTAGGTCTCAGCACCTTCTCCACGAGTCTCTGGAATGTTGTTGGGGCTCCATGCAGACCAAATGGCATTATCACAAACTGGTGTAAACCCATAGGTGTGGCGAAGGCGGTTTTTAACTTGGACCTCTAAAGGTAACTGCCAGTATCCTTTTTTGAGCTCGTGTGGATATATACTCTGCCGTGCCAAGGGAGACAATCAATTTGGCCAGTTCATCACAAGCTCTGTTTCCAGTACTGTATCTACAAACTTCCATAACATACTCTTTAGCATTTGGTTAAATCTTTTTACAACCCGTCAATCTGTGAATGGTAGACCGATACCAGAACGGATGACCGCTAGTAACCTCTAGTAACATTGTGTATCAATTTAGCCATGAAATTCGTCCCTTGGTCTGTTAACATTAATTGGGAAGTGCGACCCATGAGAACAGCTCCAATAACTTTTTGGTCGCCTGCTTAGAAGTTGATGTATTTAGGGGGAATGCTTCAGGATATCTGCTGGCATAGTAGACTATCATCAGAATAAACCTGTGTCCCTTCGAAGAGGGTTCTAGAAGTCGAACCCGGTCTACTCCAATCCTCTCAAAGGGAAACGAGACCAAGGGTAGATGAATCAAGGGGAACAGTTTTGTCCCTTCTGCCTGGTTATCTTGTATTCAGGACATATCTCACATAATTTGGCAATCTCATTATGCATCCCTCGCCAATGGAACTGGGGTGCAATACGGCCAAAGGTTTTGTGTCTAGCAAGGTGACCACCCCAAGAAAGAGTATAGGCTAGGGTTTTAATAATCACCTTAGGAACCAAGATTTGCCTGATAACCTCTCCTGTTTATGTTTGCATTTTCAATTTGAAATGGGGGAATACCTTACACCTTGGGCATCCAATAAATGGTCATTGATTTTAACTCCCATTTCATACTGCCTATCAAGGACCGAGTCTTTCCTTTGCCTTTGGAAAAAATCAGGAAGGGACAGTTTGGGTAAATCTCAAGACCCTGTTTCTCCCTCCTTCTGACCATTCCCAGTCATTACTTGTACTTATGCATATTAGTATTATCAGTGGTTGACAAATCACCAAAAAATCTACTCGCCACCTAGTACCAAACGTGTGCTGCTTGGGCCAATATTTACTCGCCCGGGGGTTAAATCCACTCGCCCGGGGCGAGCAAATGTATAGGTTTGTCGAACACTGAGTATTATTACCTGGAGTCCCAGGTTTTTTTTAACCTGTTCTGCTTGTCACAGCCTCTTTGCTTTCAATATTTCAGAACCCAGTAGCTACTTGGGAATATCTCAACAGAGAACGGGAAGAGTTCCATGGTTTTTTTTGTATCACAGAATGAGGCTTCTATTGGGGGTGGAGGGAAGCAAGTAGACTGGAGAAAGAGGCACAATCTTGACCAAGAAAAACTGGAGCAGGGAGTCAATGGGTGACTCCAACTTCTAGCTTAGCTGTCTGACCCTTTACCAGGATGTTTCCAGTCACATATTTTATATTGCCATGTATACATTCTATGGTTCACTGGGAGTCACAGGAAGGCATGTGACGTGGTACAAGTTTGTGAAGACAAGGGTTTTCCCAGAACCCGAATCTACAAGGGCCTGGATGGATTTTCTTCCAATCAGGACTGTAAGTAGCCAGGGCTTTCAGCTTTCTCTGGGGAAGGCTGAAGCGACAGTCCTGCTAAAGGAAAAGTTAATCTGTGGACACTCCCTGTCACTAGGGCCCTGTTTACCACAGACTGACGAAGCTGTGTATTGGGTGAAACTAGTAGTGGGTTTACTACTGAGTGTCCACCTGTGAGACTGTCTTTTGGAGTTGCCTATATTCCTGTATGAAGTCGACCTAGGTGTTATTTACACCATTATTGGCCGTGCATGAGAATTTTCTAACTCTTACCTTGCACTGGTAATCCGGAGGTCTGCACACATCACTGTGTCTACAGCGCAGACCCGGAAGCAGGAGGAAGAGAGGCGGCGAGACATGGAACAGCTCCTGCTCCCAGCGCGCGGGAGCATTCGTCTCAACGGCTGCTAACTCACCCTGCAGAGAGGAAGACTTTGTGCTACACTTCAGGATAGTGAAACTCTTAAGCGGTCCAGCTTGACACAATTTGTTGGAAGTATTTGTACACTGTAAGTGGAATTACCTTGATTTTACTTCTACAATTTACAATATATCCTTTTTTACTCCAGTGCGCTTCGTACATCTTTTTGTGTGACTGTTTCTACCTATGGAGTGATCCGGCGGTGACTCATTGTGGAGGGGGGTTACCTCCACACATTATAGCAGCAAGGAGTTAAAAGATTACCTATAAAAGGTTTTTAAGGGACCAAGAGCGCGAACTACATATTTTCACTTTTTACCACAGGTAGAACTTAAAGAGAAAAGAAAAAATTATCAATAGTGGCGCTCACATTATCCGTGTGCAACAGAATAATATCAGTGCATTAGTGAAAAACAATATTTGATATACAATGCTGTGACCCAGTGGGGGATTGCTCTCTCAATCCCGTGTGAAGTTGATGAAGTGATAATCATTGGGAAGCGCAAACATGTGAAGACAGAAAATAATATTCTGATCAGGAGTTTTATCAGGCTCCTGATGAAACCAAGGAAGGTGAAACGCGTACAGTGACGCTGACAGACGAATCCCACAGCCGACCGGAACCCCTGGATCCCACTGACGTCACATCCGGAATCGCTGAGACGCATCCGTGAGATGCACGCCATACAGACAGGCAAATTCCAGGGGAAGCAGAAAGTTAATTCATCCTGCAGCCGAGATCGATTTGTGTGATCTAAATGCGTGTTACCATCTAATACCATGTGAGTGTATTGCATTATACTTACCTTTTATAAATTTGTAGACAGTCTGCACTATGTCAGGTTCTTTTGTTCATTACCAAAGGTACCTGAGTGCATACTTCCATTGAAGCAGATAGCTACCCCCACCGCAGCTGGCGGATCATCACATAAAGAGAACTTAAAGAGGGCTGTCTCACGGGAGGCTGGCGTGGATACATCTTAGCTGATGGGAGACTGGAGACAAGGAGTAGGGTGGGTTCTGCATGCAATGTCCTCTGATGTTCCCCTCTTTTGGCGATGAGCTGACGTCAGTTGTTCCCTTCGTGGAGCTTGGTGGTCAAGCAGGGGCAATTAGTTATAGTGAACAAGCAGGGGCAATTAAATCCATTATTTGGAAACATTGGGGTACATTAGCCTTGGATCCGCTGATCAATAAGATGGTGTGTTCGGGCCCACGTGTAGTATTCCGTAAGGCAGCTACTATAGGAAATACATTATCACCTAGCATGCTACGTCCTAAAAAGCCAACTGGTAATCTGCTTTCTCTGTTTCCTAAACTATTAGGCTCATACAAGTGTGGACAATGCAAAATATGTCCTAACATGACCAAATCCACTCACTTTTCAAACAGAGATGAGACACGCAGGTTCAAAATTAAATCATTTATCACATGTCAAACAGATTTCGTTGTTTATGTATTAATATGCAAATGCAGTAAACAGTACGTAGGTCTCACTAGTAGAATTCTCAAGATACGTATTCTTGAGCATTTGAGTTATTATTATTTAAAGGATTGATTTGGCGCCGGCAATTCTTTCTTTTCTCTGTGGTTCATTTTCTGACTGTACAGTCAGTATTTGCCAGGCTGCCTGCAATATTTATTTCAAGTATTGTTGTAATTATTTTTTTAGCGCTGTTTTGCACCGTCTTTTTTCGTTAATGAGAAAAACAGGCAATACATGTATTTAAAGAACACAAAAATACATGTATTTAGGCACGTTACCAAACAGCATTCAGCAGGGCACCTCATCCGACGGACATCAAGGTGTTGCACCGGTCAGCAGCAGATGGTGTCCGATGATAATGGATTCACTCCAAACAGCCTTGTATAGTAATATGCAGCTGAGTCTTTATGATGAAAAGCCACGATGTCCCACTACTTCTCCCATGGGTCCACACTTGTAAGCAGAATGATGGACGAAGAATCGGCTCCTGCACGGCACCCGCTCCCGCTTGTAGACCGGAGCATCCCTTTAGAATGGGAAGGATAAAATCTCAATTGGCAAGACAAAGGATAAGCGAGAAATGATTCGTCACCTGTGGTTGCCAACGCATTCTTTTATCTTCCCATTCTAAAGGGAATTTTATTGACACATTTTTTAATGTTGTAAATAAGGATTTGAATAAGATGGTAAAAGACTACAAACCTTATAAATTAAAAAAAAAAACTAAATAGGGAGGAGAATAAAGCCTTGAATGATTTACAAAAGAATAAAACAATAGTAATTAGACAAACAGATTAGGGTGGGGAGTTGTTCTTTTAAATAGGGATGATTACGATCCTAGACAGATAGATAGGTGAGGGTAGTGTGAACTACCTTCCAATTGTGAGAGTGCTATTTAAGGTTTGTTTTTTCAGAGCACAGGTCACTCTTTGATAAAGTGCATCCACGGCGAGAAATGTTTGTCTGTGGATTTTTTGGCTGTTATGCTTGTGATAAATTGATACACAATGTTACTAGAGGTTACTAGCGGTCATCCGTTCTGGTATCGGTCTACCATTCACAGATTGACGGGTTGTAAAAAGATTTAACCAAATGCTAAAGAGTATGTTATGGAAGTTTGTAGATACAGTACTGGAAACAGAGCTTGTGATGAACTGGCCAAATTGATTGTCTCCCTTGGCACGGCAGAGTATATATCCACACGAGCTCAAAAAAGGATACTGGCAGTTACCTTTAGAGGTCCAAGTTAAAAACCGCCTTCGCCACACCTATGGGTTTACACCAGTTTGTGATAATGCCATTTGGTCTGCATGGAGCCCCAACAACATTCCAGAGACTCGTGGAGAAGGTGCTGAGACCTAATAGGGCTTATGCTGCCTATATGAACGTCATCGTCATCTACAGTAAACACTGGTGGGCCCATCTAAACAGGGTAAAACATGTCCTTAGTTGAGAGGCAGGACTCACTGCCAATCCTAAGAAATGTGCCTTAAGCAAGCCTGAAACAAAATACTTAGGCTATGCCATTGGGAAAGTAAGACAACTGACCTGTAAGTTAGCTGCTCTGAAAGAAGTTCAGACCCTGCAGTCATAGACATACAAAAAATGTGTGCTTTCCCAAGTGGTATGGTCTAGAGAGTGTCAGATAGACACATTTTTACCTCCTCAAAATCTATCAGAGCCTTGATTTTCAATAGGCCTTTTTTAGTGTAAATGGATGCCTCGGATATAGAGCTATAGGGCACATGTATTTCTCTCCCCTGCGTCTCACTCTTTTCTTCACTACACCCCCTCTCTCCTCTCAATCTCCCCATGTGTCAACTACCCCACTCTCACTTCACTCCCCCCTCACACAATTCCCCACACAAAATATTTACCAAAAAACTTCACAACCCCAAAATATGTGTAAGCCCCTCAAAATACATACAAAACCCCCCACCACCCCAATATATTTGAAACCCCCAATACATATAAAAAACAACCCAATACATATAAAACCCACCCAAATGCATATAAACCCCCAAATACATTTTAAACCCCCAATACATATTAAAAGACTGCAGTGCATATACAAAAAAAACATTATCCGTGTGCAACAGAATAATATCAGTGCATTAGTGAAAAACAATATTTGATATACAAACACATTTGATGAATGCTGTGTGACCCAGTGGGGGATTGCTCTCTCAATCCCATGTGAAGTTGATGAAGTGATAATCATTGGGAAGCGCAAACATGTGAAGACAGAAAATAATATTCTGATCAGGAGTTTTATCAGGCTCCTGATGAAACCAAGGAAGGTGAAACGCGTACAGTGACGCTGACAGACGAATCCCACAGCCGACCGGAACCCCTGGATCCCACTGACGTCACATCCGGAATCGCTGAGACGCATCTGTGAGATGCACGCCATACAGACAGGCAAATTCCAGGGGAAGCAGAAAGTTAATTCATCCTGCAGCCGAGATCGATTTGTGTGATCTAAATGCGTGTTACCATCTAATACCATGTGAGTGTATTGCATTATACTTACCTTTTATAAATTTGTAGACAGTCTGCACTATGTCAGGTTCTTTTGTTCATTACCAAAGGTACCTGAGTGCATACTTCCATTGAAGCAGATAGCTACCCCCACCGCAGCTGGCGGATCATCACATAAAGAGAACTTAAAGAGGGCTGTCTCACGGGAGGCTGGCGTGGATACATCTTAGCTGATGGGAGACTGGAGACAAGGAGTAGGGTGGGTTCTGCATGCAATGTCCTCTGATGTTCCCCTCTTTTGGCGATGAGCTGACGTCAGTTGTTCCCTTCGTGGAGCTTGGTGGTCAAGCAGGGGCAATTAGTTATAGTGAACAAGCAGGGGCAATTAAATCCATTATTTGGAAACATTGGGGTACATTAGCCTTGGATCCGCTGATCAATAAGATGGTGTGTTCGGGCCCACGTGTAGTATTCCGTAAGGCAGCTACTATAGGAAATACATTATCACCTAGCATGCTACGTCCTAAAAAGCCAACTGGTAATCTGCTTTCTCTAAACTATTAGGCTCATACAAGTGTGGACGGTGCAAAATATGTCCTAACATGACCAAATCCACTCACTTTTCAAACAGAGATGAGACACGCAGGTTCAAAATTAAATCATTTATCACGTCAAACAGATTTCGTTGTTTATGTATTAATATGCAAATGCAGTAAACAGTACGTAGGTCTCACTAGTAGAATTCTCAAGATATGTATTCTTGAGTATTTGAGACTTATACGGACTAAAGACATGTTGCATCCAGTATCCATCCATTTCAATACTTGTTCATAGGGTTCAGTGGGATCATTACAGTGTATAGCATTAGAACATATCCCTTTACCCCCAAGGGGTGGGGATCGTATTAAAATCTTGCATCAGCGAGAAGCACACTGGATCTTTACGCTTCAAACACTGCAACCCAATGGACTAAATACTGAATGGGACCTGCGTTGTTTCCTTTGATACATATATATTTGAGTGAGATTTTGAGATCTTGCTTTATTATTCATGATTAACTTTTTACTGTATTTGTTTAATCATTAGTTCTAGAGTTTATTATCATTTTTACTATGTATATGTACTATTTGCCTCTTTCATGTTGGTTTCCCCCCCCCCCCTCCTTCTTTTCCTTTCTGTCATTAAGAACAAACTAATATATTTTGAACTTAATCATTCTCTAGAGGTTATTAATATATGACATTGAGAATTGATAGATACAGTTATATTTATAGACTGTGTCCCTAAGAAGTGGTTTAGTAATTCCTGCTGTCCCATATGCCAGATCATTTAGAAATGTTGCATTAAGTGTTTTTTTATTTATCCCTGATGATATATCACTAGATCACAACGTATTTGACAGTAGGAGTGACACAATTATATGTGTTCACACATACAATAGTTACATGTGTATTGTACATAAGAGAGATGTCTGTTTATTATCATGGTTGTGAAAATGATAAGATATAGTAGTTTTGTACACCAGGGGTTAACATTTAAGTCTGTTTTCGTGGGCTTTTTTTACTTTAAATATGCAGGCTCAGACCACATCTCCCCACTCCAAGACGAAGCGCTGATTCTAGCGTGAAATGCATTGAGGGGGAGACTGTGGTGTAGCCTGTTGTGTTCGTGAAGTCTCAATAAAGTTATTCTACAATCCGGAAGTGCCTTGGATTTTGTCACAGGCTGTGGCGCCGGATTTTTCTTCCTTCCTAGTTGATGGGTTGTAGTTTTACAATCTGGTCCAGCCTCCATCTTTGGGCATCAGCTGGAACTGGTGGAGTCTATGCCGTTGGACCCAGGACACTCTCTAGGTCCTCGGCCACAGGGACATTTTCCACCAGCTGAACAGCATGGCGTTTTTGCCAAGGGAGGGGTTATCACCTGTAGGAATTGCTCCAGAAATAATTGTTCAAGAATCACATCCTTGGTGCGCTACTCAGACTGTATACACTGAGTACAGAAAGCGCTGAGCTATGACCCGGGGTCTCACTTTATAGGTGTATTTCAAGTTCCGGAACGGCTGCTCGTAAGCTTCTGGGGTCAGGCCGAAGCGATAAAGAATGGCGGATTTTACCTGCTTATAGTCCATAGACTGATATGCAGGGAGTCACTGATATGTGGCCAGGGCTTCTCCAAGAAGAGCGGAGAGAAAGCGGTTTCACAGTGATCTGCGAATCAGACCTGGGCCTCGGCGACTCTTTCAAAGGTTTTTTTTCAGGGAAACTGTTGGACAGTCCGGAAGTTCTGATCTGGCAGACTAAGGGAACTGAGCCAGTAGTTTGGCCAGCCTTACATCCTGCGCTGCCTGCTGCTGAGTTAGGAACTAGACTTGCTGGTACAGTAGTAGTCCATTTTACCTGGCTTGTTCCTGCATCAGTAGTTTGTTTTGTCTGGCTTGTTTTTCATCCTGCGCTGCCTGCTGCTGGGTTAGGAACTGGGCTTCCTGCTGCATTAGTAGTGCATTTTGCGTGGCCTGTACACACAGAAACTCTTTAAAAAAATGTTTTTTTTCTTTGTGGCCCTTCAGCTGAAGTGGCCGCTCAGGATCCCACTTCAAACACCATATATTGCAGGGAGTAGGCAACAACACGTGGGGATTTTGAGTATAGGTATAGAGTATATGTAGGATAGCCTTGTGTCCATACCAAGCAGTTATGCATTCATTTATGTATTAGCCTTCACCACCTCTGTTGGGCGACTAGTCCATAAATCACTATTTTTCATGCAGAAGTAATAGCTTTTCCCCAGAGCTTCCCACCCTCAGAACATGACCTTATTCTAGCATTTCTCTGAAATATGCTTCCTTTTTTAAACTTTTAGATATCATCATACCCCTTCCCTCTCCCTTTTTTCCCTCACATAATACATTGCAATATTATTGATTAATTTCAACAGATTGCAGCACAAAAATGCAGATAGTTCTTATCCATATGAAAATTTGAGAACAAAAATGTCTGCTCCTTAACTAAAAAGAAGACTTCTAATGAAACCTATCGAGTGAGACACATTTCATTCTGGGAACAGTATTGACCCAATCCAGTGCATATACATCCGTAAATAACACAAGACCGGAAGTGACGTAGCGAGTCACAAGGAGACGCCAACTCGGTGCCAGCAGCAGTGAGATCTCAAGTGTGCCTGCTAACTGCTGATTTAAATTCTTATATGCATAAAAGAATTGTACATACACTACCGACACACTTTATTAAAGTGTGGCCGGTACCGCAAGCCGGGAGATTTCCCGGCTTGCTAGTGGCCGCCCCTCGGCGTGCCGCGCGTCATAGACGCGCGGTCACGCGTCTTCGGGAGCCTGCGCCCCCTGCACGCGCGTCCAGGGCTCCCCGAGGGAGCCCTGGTGTCCCGCGATCGCGGGACGGTGGCAGGGGATTCCGGGGGACCCGGCGGACCCGGCAGCGGTAGGGAAAGCGCCCCGATCGGAGGGCGCTCTTCCGCTGCTTCGGCGCGCGCCCGTCACCCTCGGGCGCGCGCCAGGCTACTGCTGCGGCCAAGAACGGGCAAATGCTCGAATAAACTTGGCCGCAGCAGTATTGTAAGTGTACATTCGAATATTTTTATATATAATTTTTAATACTTTATAAACATCAGATTATCTTCATTATCGTATATATTTCTATCTTTAAAAAAAAATAAAAATAAAACCTTGGAGAACCTATCACAGCAAAGATAAGAAGAGGAGGATTCTTCAACCCCCCTATATCTATATGTAACAGGTATTCCACCACCCTATGAGAGATTTCACTGTTACCTGGTGTTGTTGTGCTGCTCACCTGCTAGGTTTATAGGATTGCTGAGTGTCCGCTGATGTTAGTGGGGAAGACAGGATCAGCTTTAGGGATCTCCCTAGCTCTTCACTCTGTGTTGCACCGCCTCCATTCCCAAGAGGCCTATAGGGATAGGTGCAGTTCCCTGTGGAAAACACTCACTCTCTCCCTCAAGAAACTGCAGCCTCAGGCACAGCAGTATACTAACATGTATACTCTCTTGTCTCTGGAATTAACCCCCAGGGCTTGAGGCCCCAAAGGTCTATCCTTAGCTCCCATGCTCCCTGGTGGAGTTTGGGATAGTTGTCCTCTCACCTGAGGGAGGGGAATAAAGGTGGCCAGAGCCCTGTCTCCACACTTCAACATCCACTAAATTTGGAGGGTCCTAGGTCTGAGCCCCTGATAGGGCAGCACACAGGCCTTAGCCCCCCCCCCTGTCACTCAAGGGAGTTGTTTACTGCTGCAGCAGCAAGGGCATAGATTTAACCCTAACTGCCTGCGCTGGTTCCAGAGCTTATGTGTTAGGAAGGGCAGAGTAGTAGCCAAGAGGATACATGGCTACATATAGACGTGTACAAATGATGATATCCTATGGGGAAAATGTGAGTGTATAGAGCAGGGGTGGTTGATGCATGGCCCTGTGTGTGGCCCTTCAGTGCTTCATGTATGGAACAGGAGAAGCCAGAGCGTTCCATAACTAGGTCCTATGCTGAGCTCCTATGGACCAGCGACTGGTAGGCTCCCAATCAGCACTGGGTACACCCTGTCTGCTGAGAGCTCAATGTGATGCTGGCTGCGGAGACTGGAGAGCACGGTAGGGACAAATCACCCCATTTCCCCCCTTTATCCCCACTGCCTTCCCTTTCCCTGTCAACACCTTGTCCACCACTGCACCCATCACCCTGTTGTCCACCACTGCCCCACGGTCCCCCCATACCCCCTTGTCATTACCCCACTAGGAACGTATTATACCATATCTGTGTATCTATTTTCATTTTTATGTAACTAATCCTGTGCTCCCCACACTTCGAAGAAAAATGTCCTTTGAAAGAACAGGAGGAACAGTTGTTCAAAGGGTTTAGAGCTGCGATCTGTAACACTGCCATTTATTGGATTTGTATATCATTATTTTACAGATTGGCACTTACATTACATAGTCTTGACCCCAATTATTGTACCTTGATCCATTATTTTTAAATCACTTTAGTAGTATATAGGATGAATACACTTGTATTACTTTAACACTTCACAGTTATATAAGAGTGCCCTTTACACTACCGTACCATTGTGGTTACTGTATGTTTGTAAAAGTTCCCAAACCAGAATGCATCAGATTTTTTTCAAATCAAAGTATAAAGGATCTGTCTGGGGGAATAAAGTGCTGTTGCCTTCCCTAAACATTTTCATAATCATAATGCATTCTACAAGCCTATGCTTTTCTTACCACAGTTCAGTGTGGGATTTTGAAACATGATTAGGTTCAGGAAAATGCTACTATTGTCAAGATACAATTCTAAGGATTGTATTTAAGCCCTAAGGTTATCTTGCTATCTTACTTTCTTACATAGCGAAGCATTCTGTATGAATATATATGAGATAAATAATCAAAAGAGAGCAATTATTTGTACAGTACTCAATGTAATAATTGTAGAACATTTATCAACTGTCAATTATCAAGATTCCCGTGGAGAAAAACAAAAACAAACCCAGAAGCATCAATGAACATATGTATATCAGTAGGAGTAGATTGTAAACATTTCCTGTGTTTATAAAATATTAGATACTAATAATACCTTTCCCCCTTATATAGCACTGACAGTGTACACAGTACTATACATAGTATTTTGCAGGCACAATGAGTCCCATTGAACTTGCAATCTAATTTTGATGTTTGAGGAACAGGGAGATTAAATTACTTGCCCAAGGTCATAAGGAGCTGACACTAGGATTTGAAACAGGCTCCCGTACTTGAATATCAATATAATTGTTTTGAGAATCACCTCCTTGGTGCACTGCTCGTGCTGTTTTCAGTCACTCCTTTGAAAGTATTGTGGTGAAGAAGGCTGAACACAGCAAAGGATAAAGGGCTGGAGGCAGGTAAAACTAATTATTTATTAAATAGGCATAACAGCCAAAAAATAGTAGAAGTAGTGGGACATCGTGGCTTTTCATCATAAAGACTCAGCTGCATATTACTATACAAGGCTGTTTGGAGTGAATCCATTATCATCGTACACCATCTGCAGCTGACCGGTGCAACACCTTGATGTCCGTCGGATGAGGTGCCCTGCTGAATGCTGTTTGGTAACGTGCCTAAATACATGTATTTTTGTGTTCTTTAAATACATGTATTGCCTGTTTTTCTCATTAACGAAAAAAGACAGTGCAAAACAGCGCTAAAAAAATAATAACAACAATACTTGAAATAAATATTGCAGGCAGCCTGGCAAATACTGACTGTACAGTCAGAAAATGAACCACAGAGAAAAGAAAGAATTGCCGGCGCCAAATCAGTCCTTTAAATAATAATAACTCTGAATAAAAAACAAACCGTCTTTTGAAAAGTCCCAAAAGTGTCCTTGAACAGATAGGCAATGAAGGGGTCAACGAACGGCTCACACCAAATGGTAGTGCAATATGTGAAAAAGAGAAGAAAACAAACAGATAATGGTGCAGTACCCCAAAAAAAGTTGACATTAAAACATTAAAAACTCACACATGACAAACATAACACACAATAACAGACAGACACTAGCAAGGCTATAATCCTAACAAAAAAGCTATTTATTAACATAAAAATACTGGGTTCCGGAGGATTGAGCACTTAAGTCCAGAGGGGTAAAATTGAAACCCTACTTACAGGACAGTGGATGGTAAAAAAAACGGAAGTTCCGGTTTTCGTGCAACCCAACATCCATCCCCCACACGAGGCAATCCCTAAAGGAGCTCCAGTTATCATCAGAGAAGAGCACCTGAGCGATCTTCAGCTTTACTGCTTTTACCATCAACTGTCCTGTAAGTAGGGTTTCAATTTTACCCCTCTGGACTTAAGTGCTGTATCCTCCGGAACCCAGTATTTTTATGTTAATAAATAGCTTTTTGTTAGGATTATAGCCTTGCTAGTGTCTGTCTGTTATTGTGTGTTATGTTTGTCATGTGTGAGTTTTTAATGTTTTAATGTCAACTTTTTTTGGCGTACTGCACCATTATCTGTTTGTTTTCTTCTCTTTATCACATATTGCACTACCATTTGGTGTGAGCCGTTCGTTGACCCCTTCACTGCCTATCTGTTCAAGGACACTTTTGGGACTTTTCAAGAGACGATTTGGTTTTTATTCGGAGTTATTATTATTTAAAGGACTGATTTGGCGCCGGCAATTCTTTCTTTTCTCTGTTTTTCTCATTATTGATGTATGTGCGTTTATAACTACCATCACCATTTTTTCAATATAATTGAATATACTACACTTTTTTCCTCAATATTGTGTGCCTGTATTCCTCCTTGTATTTGTTAATGACGACGGAAACCCACAGCTCAGAACTACTGGCTTCGCCTGGAGACCACCATATTAAGGGTTAACAACTTCACGTACATGTTTAAAACACATATTCAACACAATGCCGGTGCCATGATTGTGACTATGTATAAAAATATGTGAAGACAATGTGACAACTAAGTCTCTAGAATACAAATCATAATAAACCCACATTTAACCCAAGTGAAACATTGTGAACAATTGGAAAAAATCTTTGAATAAAAAACTAGAATGCAGAACACTAAAAAAACCGTCAGGAATAACAAATAAAACAAGCAAAAAAGTTGTATATACTGTAAACTACAGTATAATTAAAAATAATGTTATGATGTGAACAACTGTGTAAAAGATGACTAACGCATACATAATCAATCTATAAGTTCAGTATAAAAACTATATATAAAATACACTTGGGATATATAAGAAGCACCAATAAATGTCATGTTTGTTAGAAACCTGTCGAATAAGACAGTTAGACAACATAATGTGTATATTTGTGTAGAAAAAGTGACCTAGGTAATTCTAAAAATGTTGATAACACTGTGCAATATATTAACAATCTACTATATGAAATCTGCTGCTCCGCAAACAATTTAAAGAATGCAGAGAATCTAAGTATGCTATAAAGCTATGAAATTCAATATTAACAAAATGCTGTCATAAATAATCGATTCATAGTGAAAAGACCAAAGATTACATAATGATTCTATGACATTGCAAAAATAATTAATGACAAATAGATACCACATGTAACGACGTGTGGCCAGTAACCAGACTGTGAAAGGGAACCCCCATAAAGTTATTGATACTAAGTAAGTACCGTACTCACAGGGTGTGAAAGTGCTGAAATCGCAAGAAGCTGAAGTTCTGGATACCTCCTGTAGACAATTGAAAAAATGCCTGGATACTGGATGCATTAAATCCCCCTTCTTTATGGAGTGGACGTGCTCCATGATCCCTATTTTTAGGGTCTTATATAACATTTACCACTGTCACATCTGAGAAGATATACTATGTGGCTGGAGTTGCAATTGATAAAAGTTTGCACAGACCACTCCACTTGAGGTTTCAGACATTTGATCGGATTGGCATATTGGCATATAACACAATGTCCACATTTGTGGAAGCCCTTCGGAATACCCCTTACTCTATAATCATTGGCATGAGTCGAACACACTTGGGGTCAAAATGTCGCGCTGACTTGGCTTTTCTGAAAACTAATTTGGTCCCTCGTTTAGAATGGAGCTCAAATTTCTATCAAAGTTTAAAGTGCCCCAATGCTTGCTAATAATGGACCGTATAGAATCTGCCTGTCTACTTTGTTATGTTATAAACAATGGTGTAGATATTGCTTTCTCTTTAAACAAATGTTTCCATCTCGATCTATTCATTAGTACCAGATCTGTATGGTCCATTAGTTTGGCAGAATTGAGGGTCTCATTAACATAGGATTCACTATATCCTCTAGCTACAGTAGGAATCTGAGGTGCCAACTTTTTTGATTGAGTCTCAAAGGCATCATCAGTAGAACAGAGTTTTTTTTTCAACCTTAGAAATTGACCCTTTGGAATACCCTTTTTGAGTGGTCTTGAATGATTGCTATCAGCCATGATAACCGTAACTGTTACATATGCCTATAATATATATTATCTCTAACTGTGCATGCAATGTCGTGTATATAATGTATACGCTGTTCACTTATGTAACTATGTATTTGTAACCATGTATTATTTCTCATCTTAACTCTATGCCCAGGACATACATGAAAACAAGAGGTAACTCTCAATGTATAACTTCCTAGTAAAACATTTTATAATAAATAATAAATTAGGAAAGTATTTCTCGAGTTTGACTTTCTGTATATCTGTTTGTATGTCTCCATTGAGATCAATGTACAACATCAAGTCTAAATAATAAATTTGATGGATGTTGTTTGCAAAAGTGAAGGTAAGATTGTAATCATTACTATTCAGTGTGTCAAAGAAGGTTTGGAGTGTAGGAAAGTCCCCATCCCAAATGAAAAGCAGATTGTCTATCTATCGTCTGTAGAATTTGATGTGTTGTCTAAAGGGATTGTGATCACTGTAAATAAAAATAGACACCCAGAACCCCATAAATAAATTTCCATAAGAAGGTGCAAATGAAGTACCCATAACAGCGCCTCTAATTTGTAAATAAAATTGTGAATCAAAATGAAAATAATTGTGTGTGAGTAAGATAGTGATGGACTCTAAAAGAAACGTACAAAGTGCCGGTGCAAAGTTGGAAAAAGGAAGAAAGTGTTGTGTAGCAGCGATACCATGTTCATGTTTGATTATTGTAAATAATGATGTCACATCCATTGTAACCCATCTATATCTAGATCTACTGTATTATGGCAAAAAATAACAATCCCCAATACCAACAGGGGCAGATCTAAACCTTCTTCCCGCAGACAGGGAGACAGAGAGGGATCCTCCAGAAACCTGAGAAAATCTATCCTCAAAAGCAGATATACGGATACCTCATCTTTGAATCAGATATAGAAAGAATATAGAAAATACAGAAGTGGCATCAGATTAAATCCAATATATCAATGAACAATATCAGAGGGGCCCATAGGCTAGGAGAAAGAGAGAGGACAATCGACCATTACAAGAAATTTCAAATATTGAAATGAACTGGATGAATAAAAAATAAAAAATATAATAAATAGAAATATGTATGAAAACTTGATATATATAGATATTCTGTATGGGGGAAGAAAAGGAGGGCAGTGGAAAGGATATATATTTCTATTTATTATATTTTTTATTTTTTATTCATCCAGTTCATTTCAATATTTGAAATTTCTTGTAATGGTCGCTTGTCCTCTCTCTTTCTCTTAGCCTATGGTCCCCTCTGATATTGTTCATTGATATATTGGATTTAATCTGGGGCCACTTCTGTATTTTCTATATTATTCTTTAGTTAAACTGTCTAAAGGTGTATACATATGTATATATATATATATTTTTTTTTTATATTTAGAGCTAGTCTATGTCTTTTTTTTGTGATTATATCACTCTATATGTATTTATATATATACAGGTATATATGGCTTATTAGAATCAATTAGCTGATAGGTGTATATATTCTATACATTTTTCATTTTTATTTTTATTTTATTTCATTTTTGTTATATGATTTATCATTTATAATATTTATATACTCGGGTTGTATTAGCAGTGTTTAATATGTCTATATTTAACTATATATTTTTTCATTCATTTATCTTTTCAATTTTTGTGTGTAAAATGTTGTTATTAATATATGTATTTGTGTTGATAGGTTTATAAATCTATGTGTTTATACTGCTATGCAATTGAGGTGTTCTTCCACTTTATCCTTCTTATTATTGTTACTATCAATGACCTAGGTGTCATTTGTTATGTTTAGGCTGAATTTTATATAATTTATATCAGTAATTTCACTTTATTATTTTTGTTCTATCTTTATTCATTTTTCAAGGTTTTATTTTAGTGGTTTATCCTTCCTATTATATGTTCTCTACACCTTACTGTTTACCTGTGCCAGTGATTACCTAATCCATTTAACATGGGACCTTCAGTCTCAGCTAGAATTTAGTAGTGTAGAAAGGTGGCGGTCACTGCAGAAACGGAGCTCAGTCAGGATACAATAAAATCAGCTTTATTTCACGGTGCTGCACATTACAGAGAGACCATCTCTGACGCGTTTCGTCTCGTAGCAGAGACTTTATCAAAGAGTACAATCTCTCAACATAGCAGGGTATCTAAATAGGCCGCCCTTGATCATCATTGGTTAGAACGCTAATGAGCCACAGTAGTGGGTGGTAACCTTGATTACACTATGAAAAACCATGAATGAACCGGGCAGTATACAATAGAACACCTGCATTAGATGGAATTAACACACATGCAGAAAATTAAAACAAAAAACCACTAATAACATATTAAAAACAAAGAAAACAGAAGTAACATGTAGCATCCGTATGAGTAATTGTATAAACATATCACATCATGTAATGGAGGCAATACCCTTGCGGAGGAATATAGATACTAAGGACATTTAAATAATGCATTATAATATGCCTCTTATTTGAAAGATAAACAATGTACCAACAATCTCAAAGAATGAAATATACACATCCCAAATACATGAGACTATATACAAATTGCATTAAGTCCATATAGGTACATATGTGAAAAAAAGGGGGGTTGGTGTGTGTGGGTGTGGGTTATAGACCGATGTACTTTATCGAATACACACTCCCAACACTCCCCAGCTAGAATTTAATAGGTTAATATACCCCACGTCAATTACGGGTTGCCAGGCAACCAACTGGCTATAAGTATACAGGATCTCTGTCCATTCACTATCAGCCCTTTGAGAAAGTCGCACTCTGGTGCCGAAATGCGTCAGGGATTCCGATTGCGCCATTACGTCATCACGACGCTGCGCACTTGCACGAGGCCGCACTGAGCGCGAGATCAGTACTGCGGCCATTCAAGTTGGAGAAGCGATCTCTGGGACCTCATGGACTGATTTCCAGTCGGCGAACTACACCTCTGGCCCCCTGTGAGCAGCGCCATCTTCACGTAGCCCTGAGGAAGCTTCTATTTGCGGACGTTTGCAGTGCAGAGACCGGATGGTGGTGATTTATTCACAAATTGCTTTATTGAATTTTACTCTTGTGAGTGCTTTTCTTTCCCCCTCTTTCCCCTCCCTTTTAACATTAAATCTACCATTTTACGCTATGGGGCATGCGCTCTCTCTTTTTTCTCTTTTCTAGGTATCCCTTGGATGTGGTTCATCCAATTTGAGAGCAGCCGGAGACCCCCATACCAGCACCAATTATCTAATATATTCATGGACTGAATTAAAAGGACTGGTTGGACCTTTACCTCTTTTTTTACATTTTTTGCACTTACACATTTTTTTCATAATTTTGTGAAGTTTATTGTGTTATGCATTTTTGTTAACATTGATTGTGTATTTTAGATATAGCTATACTTCGCATATTTTACACAGTTTAGTTCACTCTATCACTTTAGTCAACATTAAGGTTTATTATTATTAATACTCTGGCGCTACAATTTCTGTTTCCTTCATATATATATATATATATATATATATATATATATATATATATATATATATATATATATACAGTGTTCGACAAACCTATACATTTGTGGATTTAACCCCCGGGCGAGTAAATATTGGCCCAAGCAGCACACGTTTGGTACTAGGTGGCGAGTAGATTTTTTTGTGTGGCGAGTAGATTTTTGGGTGATTTGTCAATCACTGTATATATATATATATATATATATATATATATATGCAGTCATGTGAAAAAAAAAGTACACCCTCTTTGAATTCTATGGTTTTATATATCAGGACATAATAACAATCATCTGTTTCTTAGCAGGTCTTAAAATTAGGTAAATACAACCTCAAATGAACAACAACACATGACATATTACACCGTGTCATGATTTATTTAACAAAAATAAAGCCAACATGGAGAAGCTATGTGTGAAAAACTAAGTACACCCTTACTGCTTCCATTGGAATTAAGATGCTAAGTAGCAGACAGGTGCAGCTAATCAAATGCCCTTGATTAATTGATCATCAGCAAGTGTGACCACCTCTATAAAAACAGAAGTTTTAGTAGGTTGCTGGTCTGGAGCATTCAGAATTGTGTTAACACAATGCCAAGGAGGTAAGACATCAGCAATGTTCTTAGAGAAGCAATTGTTGCTGCCTATCAATCTGGGAAGGGTTATAAGGCAATTTCCAAACAATTTAAAGTCCATCATTCTACAGTGAGAAAGATTATTAAAAAGTGGAAAACATTCAAGACAATTGCCAATGTTCCCAGGAGTGGACGTCCCAGCAAATTCATCCCAAGGTCAGATGCTCAGAGAAATTGCAAAAAAAAAAACAAGAGAGTTACATCTAAGACTCTACAGGCCTCAGTTAGCATGTTAAATGTTAAAGTTCATGACAGTACAATTAGAAAAAGACTGAAAAAGTATGGTTTGCTTGGAAGGGTTGGCAGGAGAAAGCCACTTCTCTCTAAAAAGAACATGGCAGCACGGCTTAGTTTTGCAAAGTTGCATCTGAACAAACCACAAGACTTCTGGAACAATGTCCTTTGGACAGACGAGACCAAAGTGGAGATGTTTGGCCATAATGCACAGCGCCATGTTTGGCGAAAACCAAACACAGCATATCAGCACAAACACCTTATACCAACTGTCAAGCACAGTGGTGCAGGGGTGATGATTTGGGCTTGTTTTTCAGCCACAAGACTTGGGAAGCTTGCAGTCATTGACTTGACCATGAACTCCTCTGTATACCAAAGTATTCTAGAGTCAAATGTGAGGCCATCTGTCCGACAGCTAAAGCTTGGCCGAAATTGGGTCATGCAAAAGGACAATGATCCCAAGCACACCAGCAAATCTACAACAGAATGGCTGAAAAAGAAAATAATCAAGGTTTTGCAATGGCCCAGTCAAATTCCAGACCTCAACCCGAATGAAATGCTGTGGCGGGACATTAAGATAGCTGTGCATAAACAAATGCCCACAAACCTCAATGAAATGAAGAAATGTTGTAAAGAATAGTGGGCCAAAATTCCTCCACAACGATGTGAGAGACTGATAAAGTCATACAGAAAACGATTACTTCAAGTTATTGCTGCTAAAGGTGGTTCTACAAGCTATTGAATCATAAGGTGTACTTAGTTTTTCACACATGGCTTCTCCATTTTGGCTTTATTTTTGTTAAATAAATCATGACACAGTGTAATATGTCATGTGTTTTTGTTCATCTGAGGTTGAATTTACCTAATTTTAAGACCTGCTAAGAAACAGATGATTGTTATTATGTCCTGATATGTAAAACCATAGAATTCAAAGAGGGTGTACTTTTTTTTCTTCACATGACTATATATATATACAGTGTTCGACAATCCTATTCATTTACACGCCTGGGGCGGGTGGATTTAACCCCCGGGCGAGTAAATATTGGCCCATGCAGCTCCTTATGGCCGCCCAAGCAGTGCACGTTTTTTTTTTTTAATTTTCCCTGCTCGCGCTGAATTTTAGAGTAGCAGCACGTATCTGAAGCATTTCTGTTCCTGGTGTTATTACACATATCTGCCGGAAGGTGTCGCTCTCCCATGTTATTACACAGGTCTCGCTACTCCCCAGAAGAGCACACATGTGCCGGTCATAGCGGTGCGCCGCCGAGCAGCGATACACCCGCGCGCCCTCCCTCCGCCTACAAATCTCTAGTGGCTTGGACCGGAGTCCGGCAGCTGCACACGTGTCCCCCCTCCCGAGTCTTAGCGGTTCGCAGCCGCAGGTCCTAGCGTGGAGCCGGTGGCCGTGTGAGCGATGCCGGGCGGCAGCCTGTTGCCAGACAGGGGCTCCCGGGGGGCGCGGAAGCTATGGGGAGAAGCTGCTGGTGTTCAGAGGCTTCGGGGCCATCTTCTTCCTGCCGGACTCGCCCAAACTGCTGAGCGTTGTGTTCTTCCAGCAGCCCCCGCTTCAGGCGCAGCCCGCCGGGGAGGAGCAGCAGCTCTGAGGCAGCCTGGCTCGCATCCGGGAGGAGCACGAGAGGGCGCTCAGGGAGGCCAAGGGCACCCCTCACCGGCAGCTCGGGGACATCCGCAGGGACAAGGAGAGCCTGGCGCAGGACAGCAAGGCGAGGGCGGCGGGGGCAGGGAAGCAGCTGCCCGGCATGGTGTTCAGGCCGCCGGTGGGGGCGGTGGGGAAGGAGCCGGAGGACCCAGCAGTGAGGGAGCAGAGGGACAAGATCAAGGAGGTGAGTCGGGTCACTCATTGCATGCAAGTGGTCCTAAAGCTGTTGCTCTTACCCCTGAGGGGTGCATGTAGTGGTCTTAGTGGTTATCTGGTGTATGTGTTATTAGTCTGGGTGCTGCTAACGTGTGTGTGTGTTACAGACATTGTGTGTGTGTGTGACAGACATTGTGTGTGTGTGTGTGTGTGTGTGACAGACATTGTGTGTGTGTGTGTGTGTGTGTGACAGACATTGTGTGTGTGTGTGTGTGTGTGTGTGTGTTACAGACATTGTGTGTGTGTGTGTGTGTGTGTGTGTGACAGACATTGTGTGTGTGTGTGTGTGTGTGTGTGTGTGTGTGTGTGTGTGTGTGTGTGTGTGTGTGTGTGTGTGTGTGTGTGTGTGTGTGTGTGTGTGTGTGTGTGTGTGTGTGTGTGTGTGTGTGTGTGTGTGTGTGACAGACATTGTGTGTGTGTGTGTGTGTGTGTGTGTGTGTGTGTGTGTGTGTGTGTGTGTGTGTGTGTGTGTGTGTGTGTGTGTGTGTGTGTGTGTGTGTGTGTGTGTGTGTGTGTGTGTGTGACAGACATTGTGTGTGTGTGTGTGTGTGTGTGTGACAGACATTGTGTGTGTGTGTGACAGACATTGTGTGTGTGTGTGTTTGTGTGGCTACCCAGTCAGCCAGTCATCTACCCACACAGTCAGTCACCTACCCACCCATTCAGTCACCTACCCACCCAGTCAGTCACCTACCCACCCAGTCAGTCACCTACCCACCCAGTCAGTCACCTACCCAGTCAGTCAGTCACCTACCCAGTCAGTCAGTCACCTACCCACCCAGTCAGTCAGTCACCTTCCCACCCACCCAGTCAGTCACCCACCCACCCACTCAGTCAGTCAGTCAGTCTCCCTCTCTCCCCCACTCTCTCTCTCTCTCCCACTTTCTCTCTCTCTCTCTCCCCCACTCTCTCCCTCTCCCCCACTCTCTCCCTCTCCCCCACTCTCTCTCTCTCCCCCACTCTCTCTCCCCCACTCTCTCCCTCTCCCCCACTTTCTCCCTCTCCCCCACTCTCTCCCTCTCCCCCCACTCTCTCCCTCTCCCCCCCACTCTCTCCCTCCCTCTCCCCACACTCTCTCTCTCTTTCCCCTCCACACTCTCTCTCTATTTCCCCCCCATACTCTCTATCCCCCCCACACTCTCTCTCCCCCACACTCTCTCTCTCCCCCACTCTCTCCCCCCACACTCTCTCTCCCCCCCACACACTCTCTCTCCCCCACACTCTCTCTCTCCCCCCACACTCTCTCTCCCCTGTGTGTGTGTGTGTGTGTGTGTGTGTGTGTGTGTGTGTGTGTGTGTGTGTGTGTGTGTGTTTGTGTGGCTACCCAGTCAGCCAGTCATCTACCCACACAGTCAGTCACCTACCCACCCAGTCAGTCACCTACCCACCCAGTCAGTCACCTACCCACCCAGTCAGTCACCTACCCACCCAGTCAGTCACCTACCCAGTCAGTCAGTCACCTACCCACCCAGTCATTCAGTCACCTTCCCACCCACCCAGTCAGTCACCTACCCACCCAGTCAGTCAGTCAGTCACCTACCCACCCAGTCAGTCAGTCACCTTCCCACCCACCCACCCAGTCAGTCACCTACCCACCCAGTCAGTCACCTACCCACCCAGTCAGTTAGTCACCTACCCACCCAGTCAGTCACCTTCCCACCCACCCAGTCAGTCACCTACCCACCCACCTAGTCAGTCACCTACCCACCCAGTCAGTCAGTCACCTACACAGTCAGTCAGTCACCTACCCACCCAGTCAGTCACCTACCCACCCAGTCAGTCACCTTCCCACCCACCCAGTCAGTCAGTCAGTCAGACACCCAGTCAGTCAGTTAGTCACCCACCCAGTCAGTCAGTCAGTCACCTACCCAGTCAGTCAGTCACCTACCCAGTCAGTCAGTCACCTACCCACCCAGTCAGTCAGTCACCTTCCCACCCACCCAGTCAGTCAAGTGTCAGTCAGTCAGTCAGTCAGTCTCCCTCACCTGTGGCTTTTATTTCTATATCCGACATTTACACACACGTAACAAGGACTAATTGTAGTATAATGTAATACAATAAATAAATTTGTCAAAAACGAATGTTCTGACTAGGAATTTATTAAATGTATTTTATTTATATATTTTATTTTAAAGCGGGGTTGGGGGCGGGACTAGGGACGGAGTTGGGGGCGGGACTAGGGGCGGAGTTGGGGGCGGGACTAGGTGGCGAGTAGATTTTTTGGTTGGGCGAGTAGATGTTTGGGTGATTTGTCGAACACTATATATATATATATATATATATATATATATATATATAACATTTTTGTAAATAAAAGTATATATATATATATATACTTTTATTTACAAAAATGTTATACCAGGAAGTAATACATTGAGAGTTACCTCTCATTTTCAAGTATGTCCTGGGCACAGAGTTTAAAAATACTTGGTTACATTAAAAAAACAGGGTTATACAGTCAAAGCAGTATAGCTTTACAGTATAGCGCAGTGGGGCGCAAACTGGGAGAAACTTTATTGGGGGCGTGGGCTGCGCAGCGGTAACAGAGGCTTCTTGATTCAAAACCAGTCTTTTCTTAAATATTCAATAGGGTTTATATTAACCAATTCCATGTCTTTTGAAACAAAATGATGTATGAATTAGCCAAGCAATGAGTAATTAAGAGTCAAGGTATTTGCAAAAGTAAGTGAAACTCTGTTTTTATCAGCTAAATTAAAGGGGATAATAATAATCAGGTGTTTAAATAATTAGGTAGATCTTCAGGGTAAATTCCGGAGGCCCAAACCTATATAAAGATCGAAACTTTGCGAGTTTGGTCTTCATCTTACAGGTGTGTGGAAAAACATCATGCCACGATCAAAAGAAATCTCTGATGACATCAGAAAAGCCATTATTCATGCTCATCAGTCTAAAATGGGTTACAAAACCATTTCTAAGGATTTGGGGCGCCACCAATCCACTGTTAGACAAATAGTCTACAAATGGAGAAAGTTCAAGACCACAATCACTTTATCAAGGAGCGGTCGTCCTACCAAAATCTCTCCAAGAACGAACCGTCAAATCATCCAGGAAGTCACAAAGAACCCTAGAGTAACATCCAATGATCTGCAGGCCACTCTCGCCTTGGCTAGTGTGAGTGTTCATGACTCAACTATTAGAAAAAGACTGAACAAGAATGGTGTTAATGAAAGAATAGCCAAGAGGAAACCAATGCTCTCTAAAAAGAACATTGCTTCCCATCTAAAGTTCACCAAAGAGCTCATAGATGATCCACATGACTTCTGGAACAATGTTCTTTGGACAGACGAGTCAAATGTAGAACTTTTTGGCCTCCATGAGAAACGTTATGTTTGGCGAGGAAAACCAAACACTGCGTTGAAACAGAACATGCTCATCCCAACTGTCAAGTGTGCTGGTGGGAGTGTGATGGTTTGGGGCTGTTTTGCTTCCTCATGACATGGATGGCATGCCATCATTAACACAACCATGAATTCTGCATTGTATCAGTAGATTATAGAGGAGACAGTAAGGCCATACGTCCGTGAGCTGAAGCCGAAAGTGGATCATGCAGGAAGACAATGATCCTAAAAACACAAGCATATCTACAAAATGGGTTCAGAAGAATAAATTCCACATTTTAGACTGGCCAAGTCAAAGTCTAGACCTAAACCCCATCGTTCTGTAAGGAAGCCCTCAAATGTCACTGAGTTGAAGCAGTTCTGTAAGGAGGAATGGGCCACAATTCCTCAAAATCAATGTGAGAAACTGACCAGCAGTTACAGGAAATGCTTAGTTGAAGTCATTGCTGCTAAAGGGGGTGCCACCAGGTACTGAATCTAAAGCTTCCCATACTTTTTCACACATGGATATTGAATCATTTGTGGATAAATACATGTTTAAAAAGTATAATTTTTTTGTGTAATTTGTTTGATCAGGTTATCTTTATCTTTTATTAGGACTTGGATTAAGATCAAAAAACATTTTAGGTTTGAAATATGTGAAAATCCTAAGGCTTGGTCCCTGCTGGCTACTGCAATGCCCGCTAAGGCGGATGCTGCAGGGACAAGAGCCGCCTCTCAATGGAGCCGGGCCCGCTGTGAGGGATGGCTGCCGCGCTGCACCGACAGTTTTTCCAGGAGAGTAGAAAATTGAGTTAACTACTAGCGACGGAGTGCTAGGCCACGCCCTGCGGCGGTTCAGCCAATGAGGGCGAACCTGCCGGGTGATGTCATGGCCGCGCTTCCCGTTACTCCCCAGTCACGACCCCCCTGTCTTTCTCCCTGCAGCTCACTACATACCGGGGAACTCTGCTGCACATGCGCCACCAGTCTGGTAGGCGCACGTGCAGCGCAGACAGCGGGGCCGTAGCCTAAGAGGTTCAAAAACGTTTTTGCTCAACTGCGTGTAGGGGTGTTCTGGTTTCCCCTCTGTACATCCACTGCAGGGCGCAATCACGGGGGGGTGCTGTGAGGGAGCGTCCGGAGGTTCCGCGGCGGCCTGATAGCACAGGGCACCGCCATGTTGTTTGGGCATTGCGCAATACTCATGCGCGACCGGAGGCACGGAGAGAGTTCGCGCATGCGCAGTGTAAGCGCGCGAACGGCTGGCCAATAACCAGGAGGCTCTGAAGTAAAACTACAATTCTCATGAGCCTTAGCAGAGCCACATGACACCAGGGAACGAATAGGAGTGCAGGGATTGCTGGCAGGCAGGAAAGGGAAGCGTGGGGGAGAGACCACGCTAAGAGAAGGTGCCGGAGGAGCAAGGGGAGAGGTTGTGCGTGTGCAGGGGGTCAGTGACACTCCTGCATAGGCCTGATTTCCCCTCAGGCCCCAGTGCAGACCCTGAGTCACCATTAGCTTGTGGTGCTGCAGGGAAAGCCCTAGAGAGAGAGAGACATTCTATTCCCTTACTGTAGAAGAGATCCGAAGATTCCAGCGGTGCACAGCTCGTAGGAATGGGAGACCAGCAAGGTGTAGATTAAAAATAAATATTTATTGAAAAAACATGGTATGGGGGACACACTCTGACGCGTTTCGGACTGGCGTAGTCCTTAATCATAGAGCTCTATGATTAAGGACTACGCCAGTCCGAAACGCGTCAGAGTGTGTCCCCATACCATGTTTTTTCAATAAATATTTATTTTTAATCTACACCTTGCTGGTCTACCATTCCTACGAGCTGTGCACCGCTGGAATCTTCGGATCTCTTCTACAATTACATTGCACACTGAGCGTGGATGCACGCACCCAGGGAAGCAGTCCTATGTGAGTATTGCATGTCTCTCTTCATTGAGACTTGATGACCGGCAACAGTGCAGCAAAACAAGGGTCATGTAGGGCGCAATCCTACAAAGTAACGGTATGTTAACCCTTATTCATTTTCACATGTGATGCATTTATTAAGCACTGGGTCCAATACATTGCTGTGTTCATAGGCTGACTCCCCAAGAGTTTAAGGAGTTTATCATCTGCTTAAGTTCTGAACTAGATTGAGCACTGTATTTGGGACTTACGCCCCACAACTACATACTATTCCCTTACTGTATTAGCAGACAGGGACACAGTGTTCTTCCTGAGCTGTGGTGTGCGATCAGTGATTTGGGCTCAAGCTACTGGACATTCCCAACTCGTGAGAGACTACGCTGGATCAGCAGATCCTTTTTGAAGTCTGTTACTGGCTGCTGGAGTAGCCGGAAGGTATTTAATAAGTGCACCAACACCGGTACCTTCAGGCGCTGATCCCGCCTTGGGGGAGGGTTCTTTGGGGACACTGGGTTGAGTGACCAAGGGACTGAGTCTATACATTGGACACGGTGTGGGGTGCATGCGGTGGTGGGAAGTGACATTACTCAATGAGGAGAGTGGCCAGGCCACTGGTGTATATTTACTGAATATCAGCTATTCATGTACTGTACTATATGTGTTTTTATCCCTAATAGGTGTACGCTAAGGTTTTGCGATTACTTATTAGTAAAAGGTTACAACGTTGAGGCTTGTTATCATTATTCTTACCTAGGGGAATCTTATTTATTGGGGATCCTGGGTAAGTGGAGGCGCTGCCAAGAACATATTGTTACCCCAGTCTCCCAGTTAGCGGAGGCCCAGATCTCGCTGAGCCAGCAGGTACATACAGCACTAGTAGTCTCTCTAAAGCAGCAGGAAAGAGGGCTACATGCGTATATGTATATTATTTAATTATTGATACGGACTCTACTCAATATTTTGCCAAATATATTTTTTCCAATAGGAAAACTCTATTAAATTCTACGCACAAAAAAAACCCAATGTATTGAGGAATACTCATGAAAGACAACTACATTAAAAATATTCCGAATTTATGGCTTATTCTAATATGCCCTACATTATGTAGTATGCATGTAAACATTAAGGAATAGAAATATTATTTCCAATGAGATGACAATCCTCCACACCCCAAAAGAATATTGTTAACTACAATGTGTTTGGTTGTATATACTGTATGTAGTGTACCTTTAAAATAATAGCTGATATCTTTATTCAAAGCAGATAGTGTGTGTTTAGGGAAGGAAAGTGCTGCATAAAATGTACTGTATTTGGGACTCCATTTTGATCATTAACTTGCTTGGAACTGCATACAAAAGAGATATTTTTTTATTTGCAAGTTTCACATTAATTATGACCCTGCATTATCTATGCAATTAAAGCCATGACATTGAGTCAACTGCCAAATGAGGATGAGTCAGTGGTTTAGCATTGTGCTTATATCCATTACAGTATGAGTAAGATCACAAAATGTATTTCACATGAGATAAATTCAGAACCTTATGGGGAAGGGTTTTCTAAAGAGCTGCATCAAACAGTATTGATAAAGTACCATGCATTAAAGGCACTAACTAAAACAAAATAGTGTGATTATTTTATCACTGTTCTCATTTTCATCATGTTGTTTTTTAAATGTGAGCAACAGTTGATTACAATATTTGATAAGCACTAGATTAAATCAGACAGGTATATGATGTTCCAGGGAATAATTGGTCACTGGGCAAATCATAAAAAATCATATGCTACTAAATAATTTCCTCCTTATCAATTATGTATAACAATCAATATTGTCTGCAACAGAACATTATTTATAAAATGTTGTGTTATATGCATTGGGTTTCTATCAGATAAATGTGTGTACAGGTAAGAGGTCATCTGTCACCAGATTAATCACTTCAGTGCTGAAGAACCCTGCAATCCCTGGCATAGCAATGTGCTGCAGAATCTTTCTTGCAGGATATATACTGTGCAGTGGGTCAAAAATCACATTAGGGTATGACAGAAGTTAATGGGAAGCCAGTCAAAGAGTTTTAGGATGAAAGCTATAGAGACAGATTTCACAGGGAGTGTTACAATTCTAATCCTTTTATATAGATTATATTGTTTTGTGAAGATAGGGAAGTAGAGCTGTGAGGCAGGAAATCCAGATACAGGAAGACTGTAGTAATCCATACAGAAGAGAATTACCTCCTTGATCAGAGTGTTTGCTATTGAGTCGCAGTAAAATAGCAGATCCTAGCATTGGAGTAGATGCAGAAGACTTCAACAGATCGCCAGAATCCTTTGCGTGCATCAATCTGCAGCAGATCGCCCTATGCATTCCACAAAGCCTCTATTTGCTTCTGCAGCCCCTGAGGAAGCAAAGAGATGCTTTGTGAAACGTGTAGGGTGATCTCCTGCTGCAGATCAGTTTGAACCCAAATGAATCTGATGATCTGCAAAAGTCTTCGGCATCTACATCATAACATCGGAGGGTTCACTAGGTGAACCTGGAAGTGAAAAGGCATGCGAGCAAGCATGCAACTCGGTTGATTCCCACCAGTGCGAGGGAAATCTACCTAGGAAAACAGAGGCAGCAGAGAAAGCAGAGGAGATGTCCACTTGTGGTGTAAAACGCTGTGTCTGTGCGCTGGATGACAGCACTTTAACTTGTGAGTGGGAAGTTATTCCATTTGATTTTTTAACGGTTTAAATCAAATTATCTGCACCATTGCATTGGTGTGTGTGCTCTTCTAATCCACTACAGCAGCGGTGCGCAAACTGGGGGGAGCACCCCCCAGGGGGGATGGTAGATTTTTCTGGGGGGGGGGGGGCTATGTGTGTTATCTTCCATTGGGATTGGTGATTATTGTGCAATTTTAGCACTTTTTGGTATTTGTTTTATGTACTTTAGATCCTAGCAATGTTTCAGAGGAAGAAACTTCAAGACGTTTGGGGTTTTTTTACGATGGGAAATACCAATTGAAGTCACGGCCGCATCGGAGAACGTAGAATTACCCCCTTAGCATCCATGTGAAGATGAGACAAGAAGAGGAACTGCAACACTCAAACAGTGTGTAGTGTGATCAACAGTGGTACAAAAGTTGTAACCAATAACAGTAATGGAGACCCAGAACAGATCACGGAGATAGGGTTGGGAGGGATCAGCCCCCCCAAAGTGACATGTGCTGCAGAGTATACAATCCAGAAGTATACAGTCCATGTACTTAATGCAGACAACTCCGGACAATAAGGAGTCAAGATGGTAATGTGAGCATGTAATACAAGCAAAGTCAAGCTGACTTAACCCCTAGTAAAGGGAGTAGCCTAGCGGTAGAAGGAGGGCTGACCAGAGGCGGTCTCTCAACCGGCTGCGGACCCCTATACATGTAAATCCCGCATATGTGGCTAGTTCACCTGGGGTAGCTTGATGAAGAGATAAGAAAGTCACTTACTCCAACTTGTTGCTCCGTCCGGGTAGACGTGCTCCAAGCTGTTAGAATGAATGAACGAAGAACCTCTCAGTGAAGGGAGTAGATCAGCGGGCACTGCTTGCAAAAAGATGATGAGGCTTGACTGCACTAACAAAAATATGCCTTTAATTAAACCATGAGCAAAATCGGATAAAAAGAGGGAAAGACCCCCCTGTGCGCTCTAATGCGTTCCACCCCTATGGGGCTTTGACAAAGCCCCATAGGGGTGAAACGCGTTAGAGTGCACAAGGGGGTCTTTCCCTCTTTTTATCCGATTTTGCTCATGATTTTTGTTAGCGGAGTCCAGCCTCATCATCTTTTTGCTAGCAGTGCCCACTGAGAGGCTCTTCGTTAAGATCACGGAGATATTTAAAAAAAAAAAAAATGAGTCCTAATGAAGGTAACTTGATTTTTTACTTTAATTCATCTGGTTTAATTCTTCTTTATCCAGGGGAATTAATAATAAAAAAAGTAATACTGTAAAAGTTCTTTTCTAATAGGCTGTTCTATATGACATTGTTTATGGGGATTTTTACCACTATATTGATCATAAAAGTATCATTCCCATTCTGTGTCTACCATCAATATATCAGGGCACTTTGCATCTATCTTGTACATTTACCTTAGCTTGCTATTTGCAAATTGTTAATCAGGAGAAAGAGCAAGGGAGGAGTTAAAAGTTATATCTATTTTACAGTAAGATGTATTCAATTCTGTGTTTCTTTCCCCTTTTTTAAAATCAAACGCTTAGATCTGATATACAGTACTCTAAGCTTCCTAATCATACTGTATAAGAAAAGTGCTTAACACTTTTGGCTACTAACTTTGGCTACACTTTTGGCCACCTTTGGCTACTAACTTGCCCTACTCCTGCAGTAAGACCTGCTAGAATCAGGCTGCCAGTAGTCAATATGGGTTTTTCCCACTCACTTAAGCAGCAATTGAGTAACAGTGGGAGGCGGTGACATCTGGCCTGAGCATGTCCAATCATGGGACAGACCTGGTGCCCATCTCCTGAGGGAGGCAGGGATCACACAGGACAGCCTGGAGTTTGGCCTACCCTGTTTCTTTTCCCCTTGTGGGAGAGGGAGTGATACCCTATACCTCTGGTCCTGCTAGAGGGCCAGGGAAGAGCTGTGACTGCTGTGGTGCTCTTGGCTTGTAGTGAAGGTCCAGGAACCATCCTTTAGTGAGTAGCTGACAGTTGCTGCCTTGGGCAGAACCCTGCTGTGTACTGTGCTGCACAGAGTGAGACAATAATCCATTCCTATTATACTCCCGCCTAGTGTGTGATCTTACTGGCAGGAGTGGTGATAGTTCTACTGTGTGTGATCGCCTCCATTCATCTTGGAGCCTACACGTAGTTAAACATTTATACATTCACACAAAAACTGTGCTTGTGTACCGTGCACTATAATCCTACTACACATTAGTAAGAATAAGTAAAGGTAGCAGAATATTCCCTTTGCAAATATAAATCTAAAATGAATGTTGCAGTCCCTGATTAAAACAAAAAAGTTAAAACAAATATATTTATACACCTCCTCACTGGTCAGTAGAGATCGGAAAATCTGTCAAATTCTGATATGCAGATTTTCTTCCACAATCCGATCCAGACGCGGAAATCTGAAGGCTAAAAAAATCCACCAGAAGTTTTGAGAGAGATGGTGAGATTTTATAACAGTCCCAATTACTATATATATCCCCTCAAACCTCATTCCAAATAACAAATGGAGAGACACCTGTGCTCAGAAAGGAGTACACCTTAGATCAGTGTTTCCCAACTCCAGTCCTCAGGGAACCCCAACAGGTCAGGTCTTAAGGATATCCCTGCTCCAGCACAGGTGGCTCAGTCAAAATGACTGTACCACTAATTGATCCACCTGTGCTGGAGCAGGGATATCCTTGATCAAAGTCCTGACCTGTTGGTGTTCCCTGAGGACTGGAGTTGGGAAACACTGCCTTATATACCTGAGTGATATGCTAATTGGACATGCAAAGTATATTTAAACGACCCACATCCAACACTTCATAAAATAATTTCCATAGGAACTATATGGACAAGTCTAAGGCACATTGTGGGGGAAAGTGGGTACTGGTGTCGTGTCAGGCCGAACAGGATCACAACCCACAATCTCTCCTATACTGGGCAGGAGATCTGGCAGTATGAGCAAAACCACTGTCACATCACATTTTTGAGTTCTACTTCTCACTGCTCACACCTTGTAACCCCCTCCCTGGCTTCTTTTAAAAGCAGACCACTTCCACTTCCTGTTTACCAGTTCAATGTTCTTTGTGCAGAAAAAGGAGCACACCTGAGATACCTGTGAGATATGCATATAGCTCGATTAGCTACAGCTGTGAGCAATAAAGCTCAAAAGTATGCTGATAGTGATACTATGGGGGTTATGCACTAAGCAGTGATAAGTGTTTTTTTTGAGTGCTATGCACAAAGCTGTGAGTGCTTTTAAGTGAGATAAGTGCTTTATAGCGTGATACTGCCTGCTGTGAGATTCACAAAGCAGTGATAACAGTACAGTATTGTGCTATAATGGCTACTTAAATGCACTTATCACTGCTTTGTGAATCTCACAGAACGCAGTATCGCGCTATAAAGGCATTTATCTCACTTAAAAGACTTATCACTGCTTTGTGAATCTCACGGCAGGCAGTATCACGCTATCATGGCTTTTTTTCTCACTTAAAAGCACTTATCACTGCTTTGTGCATGACCCCCTATGTATCAGTTGGTTTTGCTCACACTGCTAGAGCTCCTTTTTTAACACTGTGCCTCTCCTTTTAGTATGTTATTTGGAGGGAGGTTTGAGGGGATAGATATAGGGAAGCTACCAAAATCTCTATATCTCCCTATAAAAATCTGGGTGGATATTTTTAGTGCCCATTTCACCTTCGGTTTCCGTGTGTGGATTGGATCTTGGAAGAATATCTGCAAATTGTATTTTGACAGGTACACCCATTTCTACTGAACAATGAGGAGGTATTATAAAAATAATACCATAAAGCATTCCAACCCCTTGAACTGTATTAGGGTAACATGGGCCCCTAAAATGATATGCAATTATGCATTTGGCAGTGCAATCCTAGCCTAATTATAATTCTATAAATGTAGATCATTGTATTGTGAAAGTATTAATGAATATATTCCTAATACATATGCAAATATATCAAAACAAATGCATATGTATACCATGTTTATCTAGTAATTTGTTGTGAATAACCAGATTTTAATATGCATGAAAAACACTCAACTGACATCCAGAGAAAACATGAAAACCAATTATAAGAAGGTGAATTAACATTTCATGGGGATCAGACAACAAATATTCTTATCTCTCCATCTACTCAGAGAGCTTCTATTTTCAGAATCATTTGAGATAATAATTAAACAGAGGCTCTTCATTAAAAGTTGAATAGATAGCAATCAGTTTTAGAACTGAGGGTCTGAAACATAATTCAATGGTCTATGAAGCTAGGAAGCCGGTGAGATATTTGCCTGAAACACTTTGGTGTAATTAACAATAAAACTACAGATGCATTGATAGCACATCTACTCTATTTTGTTCTGCAACAATAGTATTATATCTATTTTTTAATGGACATCTACTGATATATTTTCTAAAGTCTTGCAGTTTGAGCATTGTGATTTTGCATGCAACATTACCCAATGAATATACACCAAATAATGCAAAGCACATCAGGTTGAAAACTACTGAGTTGATAACCTATTACAATTCTTGGCCCATCAGACTGTAAAGTGAAAGTTTAAGGCAACCTATTCAATTGTGGATAACTGTTTCCACATTAGCAAGAAATTGTGACCTTCATGGAAGAAAACAATCTCCAAAAATACAATACTATATGATTCTATGCAAAATAGCACACAATAACAAAGTAGTTATTAATGCTTTGGTAGTACAGTATTTACGATGTAGAATTTAACAAAACACTTTTCTAGAGTGCTGCCCAGTGTCATTAAAAGCTAAAACTCACTAAACTTTTATTAACTGGTATTCCTAAGGAACAGAACTGTACATTTTGCTTTTTGCTTTAATACCTCCCAATATATACCCTTATTTACTTTCATGTGTAGTGTGTATATATATATTGTGACAAACGCCCCTCTTTTGTAGCGCTGACGTCTGTCTGGGTTCTTCCCGACACAGTCTTCTAGGGTTATTTATACAACAAACAGGAACATGCAAAGTATTACGTTGCTTAACTCAGGCTTCTGCCTGCTTTATTTTCATCCAAGTAAGGTACTGCAGCTTTAACAAGTGTAGGCAGGAGGTACTCAGACATTTAACCTTCAGCGTTTACTCATATCAGTGTTATAGCATTTCACACAGTGTCACTTTTAAGAAATGAAAAAAAACAAATCATATAAAGAAATCCTATCCCTTTCAGGGATCTAACTACACATCAGAATCAGCCCCTAACTGCTGCTGGCCAACTAACCTGGTTCCCCAGCTTAAAACAATGCCCTCTCATTTAGGGTCAGTAGATACAGCACAGTCTTTTAGCAACAGCAATAAACATTTGTTTTGTCTTATCTGTTCATGGTGGGAACTCGGTCCCAAGTGTCCAGGCAAATCCTCTGGTACTGTGATACTTGGAGGGGCCGTCCACCCCGAAACTGGAAACAGGGGAGCAGCGATACCCCCAGCCGCCAGGCTCTAAGGAGAGAGACTGAAATGCAAACCTCTCTGTTCTAAATACCTGTGTTAGTGATTAGGAGAGCAGGTGAGGGAGAACTAGACCCATTGTAATCTGTGGTCTGGATTTTCCATCCAGCAGCCTGAGTTAATGTGAAGCTGTGGAATGGATCATTTTTTAACTATTTCTGCACTTTCTGACCTAAAACGGGGCAGAAAGCTGCCTAACATCTTTGGACTATGTCACAATATATATATATACAGTACACACACACATATACACACACACACACACACACACACACACACACACACACACACACACACACACACACACACACACACACACACACACAGCCATCGACAGAAAAGGAAGAGCTGGGACAAGTGCCCCAGGTCCAGTGGCACTGGAGTACCTGGCCAGTCCAAACAAAAAGTTGGGCTTAACTTCCCCAAACATCCAGCCTCGTTGGGCCAGCCTCCCACCAGCACCTGGGTGGACTGCCTTACCCTGGTCACTGTTGTGCTCATTCTACTGCACCTGTGCTCTCCTCTGCTCCTTGAGATCCAGGTACTATGGGCCTGTCCCCCTCTGAATTACCCTTCAGCTCCCCGCATACATATTGTATGCACATATGTACAGACAAGAAAATTGATGTAGAAAGATTGGATTAAGCAGATTTTTGAAAACACAACAAACTGAAGTAGACTATTCACTTTAATGTATGTTCTTAATTATATAATGAACCTTGAACATAATAAAAATAAACTTCATAAAACAAAGCCAAACAAAGTTAAATTTTATGTTTTGGAAATAAAGACCAAATAACCAAGTATCAAGTGCTAAAATATATATAATATATATATATATATATATATATATATATATATATATATATATATATATATATATATATATATAAGACACACAGATGAAAAGAACATAGACAATCCCCTTAGTAGCACTCTAAATTACACCTAAACTAATCTATAAGATAGAGATGGTTAAAAAGAAACAGATGCTCCGCCAATTCAGAAAAAATGAACAAGATTTTATTAATTAAACAACAAGACACACTAACTTAAAAACATAAAAATACTAAAGACAGCCTATGAAAATATATATGTATCAAAAATATAAAGAGAGGACTACTAATCAAACACTTTCAGTATTACAAAGAGAAAAAAGAAAAACTAAAATGTGTCTAAATAAAGTTTAAATAATGACAACAAAGTAGTTTAGTCTAACATAATAGGCAATACAAAATATATTCCCACTGATATATGCATGAAAGAATAATAAATCATTGCGTTGGAAACAGTATATAGTCAATGACCCAGTATATAGCCAGGAAAAATAAGTATGTATACCAAAAACAGAGGGGGAAAAAAGAAATAAAGCAACCAGGGAAAAATAATATAACAATAATAATAGTTATACCCTGAACAGCATTTCCCCAAAATGAAATCAATGAGAACTGATGCAGCAAATAAAGAAAAATATGACTAATAAAGACATATTAGCAAACAGAGTCATACATATTGAAAACACCACAAAGTGCACTGCACTGCAAGGACAGGTAATGCCCAAACAGTAAGAGGAGGGTAATACTCAGCTGCAGCTAGATTGTGTAGAGTTTGTGTCCATATTGATTGTACAGGATGTGTTTCCAAAGTCTGCTTATAACAGGAACAAAAAATAAAGTCCAAAATGCTGCATCAGATCCATCAAAAGTCCCTCAAAATAGAAGATTACATAAAGGCTGTAGTAAAGTAAACACTCAACATGTTTCACCCTGAGTGGGCTTCTTCCTGGAGTGAAGCCCACTCAGGGTGAAACATGTTGAGTGTTTACTTTACTACAGCCTTTATGTAATCTTCTATTTTGAGGGACTTTTGATGGATCTGATGCAGCATTTTGGACTTTATTTTTTGTTCCTGTTATAAGCAGACTTTGGAAACACATCCTGTACAATCAATATGGACACAAACTCTACACAATCTAGCTGCAGCTGAGTATTACCCTCCTCTTACTGTTTGGGCATTACCTGTCCTTGCAGTGCAGTGCACTTTGTGGTGTTTTCAATATGTATGACTCTGTTTGCTAATATGTCTTTATTAGTCATATTTTTCTTTATTTGCTGCATCAGTTCTCATTGATTTCATTTTGGGGAAATGCTGTTCAGGGTATAACTATTATTATTGTTATATTATTTTTCCCTGGTTGCTTTATTTCTTTTTTCCCCCTCTGTTTTTGGTATACATACTTATTTTTCCTGGCTATATACTGGGTCATTGACTATATACTGTTTCCAACGCAATGATTTATTATTCTTTCATGCATATGTCAGTGGGAATATATTTTGTATTGCCTATTATGTTAGACTAAACTACTTTGTTGTCATTATTTAAACTTTATTTAGACACATTTTAGTTTTTCTTTTTTCTCTTTGTAATACTGAAAGTGTTTGATTAGTAGTCCTCTCTTTATATTTTTGATACATATATATTTTCATAGGCTATCTTTAGTATTTTTATGTTTTTAAGTTAGTGTGTCTTGTTGTTTAATTAATAAAATCTTGTTCATTTTTTCTGAATTGGCGGAGCATCTGTTTCTTTTTAACCATCTCTATCTTATAGATTAGTTTAGGTGTAATTTAGAGTGCTACTAAGGGGATTGTCTATGTTCTTTTCATCTGTGTGTCTTATATAGTTTTCACTATCCCCTAGCACCATCAGGTCCTATTTAATTTATATACTGACTTTAATTGGGGTATATATTTTATTTTACCCTTATAGTTAGTTTTATTAAAGGGCTTGAGTTAACCTTATATATTATGTGTTGAGCAACTTCTCCTTTTGTGTGTTCTATATATATATATATATATATATATATATATATATATATATATATATATATGTAGCCTGGAGCTCCCGTGGCTCCTGGAGACCCCCTCCCTTGGTGCAGCGCGGTCGCGGGTGCCGACAGACCCGACGGCTGCTTCCAAGGGTGGGGGCTGGAGCAGGGAGCAGCGCGGCTTCTCCTGCCTGCGGCCGGTTGCCGGGGACGCGATCGGGCCGTTGCTAAGGCCGCGATCGCGTCTCTGAGGTCCCGTCGGCCGGTGAAGCAGGGCGCCGCCATTGCGATGCGGGTCGCGCATGCGCAGGGACCCGATAGCGTAGGGAGAGCCCCAGAGACAGGGCAAAGTCGCGCGAGAGTAGGGAGAGCTCAGGGAAGGTTGAGGCAGCCAGAGGAAGCTTGCGCAAGCGCAGTGCAGGGTAGGAAAAGCCCGCGAAGCCCTAGCCTACCAGGGAAGGCTCTGAGCTGGGACTACATATCCCAAGAGCCTTTGCGCGCCCCACGTGACACCAGGGAGCCAATAAAGCTTAGGGAGCCCCTGCAGAAGAGATACATTTGGCGCGCAGGTACCACGTTAGGGATCAGTCAGAGACCGGAGCAGCCCAAGGAAGGAGGTAGGGTACAGGAGTCCAGGACTCACTGTACTAGGCCAGCACCCCCAGGGTCTGAGGTAGCTGAGTATCCTCTGAGAGAGAGTGTTGCCAGGGACTGCTCTAGAGAGAGGGACCCTGTCACTCAGGTTAGTCCGTTGGAGCAGGGGAGCTGTGAGGGAAGGAAGGGCGCGGGGAGCGAGTGCAGCTCCTGCGGCCCTGTAGGTACCCACACCCCAGGTAGGCCCCAACCCCCCACTAGGGTAGTGGGTAATTGCTGGGGGAGGCCCAAGATAGGGACGCTGCCCTTAGTTTAGAGTGCTGCCTTTTCAGAGTCACAGCGGTCAGTGCTGTGAGGTCTGACAGGCAGGCACCTTGTTGCGCAGCACGTTGGCTGGCAACATCCAGTGGGTCACAGCTTGTTGCTGCAGGCACTGGGATTAGTGAGGCTTAGGGGACTTAGAGAGTTAGGGGAGTGGGACAGGTCCTTAACCCCTGTAGGCCCCTAGGAGTTTCCCCAAAGTTGGGGTCCGCAGAGACTATTCCGGAGTGGGACCGCCGTGACGGTCCACGTGCCAGGAGTTCGGTTGGAGGATCAGAAGGAGGCATCGCCCGACTGATCCTTTGTGAAGCGTTGCTGACCCGAGCACCGGAGTGCTCGGCAGGTATCACACATTCCTAAGTGCACCACCGGGCCCTTAGCTTAACTAGTGACTGCGCAGTCACCCATTGACTCTCTGCAAGAGTGCGGGACATTGGGTGGGGTTTCTTTGGACACTGGGTGGGCTCACTTGGTGTTGGGGAAGCGTCCTGCGCAATGCAGTAGGTGTCTCCTCTAGAGAGGGACACAGGTTATATAAAGGTATTGCGTGATATGTTATATTGCTTGTTAGTAAAGTCACTCGTTAATATAAATCACTGTGTATGGGTTTATTGATTGTCCTGCGAGGAACCACTCCCCCTTTGGTGGGAGCCATCGCAGGTGGAGGCGCTGCATCGTTATAAGTAAGTACCCCTAGCATAAATGCCCCAGGTTCCCCGTGGCGGAAGCTCAGCCCTCCTGTGAGCCAACAGGTACGCACCACACTGAGTAACGATATATGTTCCTGCACCCACACAGTATAAATCTGCGATACACACATATATACACAAGGGGAGCAAACCAGCGCTTGGTGGTGATATGTGTAAAATTTAAATGCAAGTAGTGTAGATGTGCTAAGACATGCAGATGGTGGCAGCTCAACAAGGAAAAACCAATTCCTTTAGACAAAAGGAAGCTGCGTCATCGGAGGATACCAGAGACGTGATCAGTACCTCTGTGTTTGTTCCTATTGGGACTATCGTTGCCTTATTGAATATACCAGCATTTCCTGCTTACTGGTTGACTTCTTCAAGCCTACAGTTACAAGTGATTCTTCTAACCGGTTGTGCTGGGAAAACATCACCCGCCAAACACCTTCGGGTTGTTCCTGTTTGGCACCAGCGGGCCCCGACCGGTAAGATACCCTTTCAGCAGTGTTTGAATTCAGGCTCCATCTGCTCACTGACTTACAGCGTCCTGCTGACAGGAGCGCTATAAGTGCATTCTACCTAACAGCATAAATCTGGGCTTACAGTCAAGTGAATCTGCCTTTTTCCACCAATTATTGGAATTTATTCTACTCTTGCTTGGATTTTTCCTTTTTATTGATCACTTACCAGCAGGACTTGCATGGCACAGTCTATTGCTGGACTTAACACAGACTGAATCCTCTCTGGTTAATCCCTCCCTTACTGCAGCAAATTCTGTCATTTTTAGTTATTGTATGCATTTGTCTATTTGTTTTAATAGGATCACTATTTCTAATTGATTTGCTCTCTACATGTGAAATATTAAATTGTATTAATTTACATATTAACCATTATATATACAGAAAACCACCCACAGACAGCTGTTTCGACCTTGATCACTTTTTTGTCACTTTTTTTACTCACCATAACTTAACTCAGTATTATGGTTTAGCCTATCCATAGCCTCTCTTGCATTCCCAGTAAAATCAACCCCACACTGATGAGACCCATCAAGGTCGAAACAGCTGTCTGTGGGTGGTTTTCTGGGTATGCACCTTACCCTGGCTGTGCTCAAAGCTGTGACCATGCAGCAAGCTTAAGCCTATAGTGAACCATGTTAAAAATGGTTATTGAGGCAAAAAGTGACACTGTGTGCTCATTTGCATGTCATTTCCCAGAATCCCTTGCTGCAGTGGAAGTGCTGTATGCTGGGTGATAATGGGGAAAGGCGGGATTGCAGACCTGCCTAAATCATGCAGATGAGCACACAGCTATATTTGCATATTTGCTTTCCTGTGGAGGGTTTTTGTCACTTTTTTTACTCACCATAACGTAACTCAGTATTATGGTTTAGCCTATCCCATAGCCTCTCTTGCATTCCCAGTAAAATCAACCCCACACTGATGAGACCCATCAAGGTCGAAACAGCTGTCTGTGGGTGGTTTTCTGGGTATGCACCTTAACCCTGGCTGTGCTCAAAGCTGTGACCATGCAGCAAGCTTAAGCCTATAGGGAACCATGTTAAAAATGGTTATTGAGGCAAAAAGTGACACTGTGTGCTCATTTGCATGTCATTTCCCAGAATCCCTTGCTGCAGTGGAAGTGCTGTATGCTGGGTGATAATGGGGAAAGGCAGGGTTGCAGACCTGCCTAAGATGAGCACAGACATGCAGATGAGCACACAGCTATATTTGCATATATATATATATATATATACAGTGGTTGACAAATAACCAAAAAATCTACTCGCCACACAAAAAAATCTACTCGCCACCTAGTACCAAACGTGTGCTGCTTGGGCCAATATTTACTCGCCCGGGGGTTAAATCCACTTGCTCGGGGCGACCAAATGTATAGGTTTGTCGAACACTGTGTGTATATATATATATATATATATATATATATATATATAATATATTATGAACCAGAAAAAAGTGAACATGCCTATTTAATGGTTAATACAGTATGTAAATTAATACAATTTAATATTTATATATATATATATATACTTCATACACACACACAACTGTTATGATGTGTTAAAATACTAAGTACAGTATGACATTTGGTTCTGCAATTAGTGCACACTAGAATATAATATATGTCTCACTTACTTTAGTTTTTCCCTTACTGTAGCATGATGTTTGCGTTGCATCATCACAGCCCCATTCTACCATCTGTAAAAAAAAAAAAAAAACACATTGTATTAAGTAAAACAGGGAAACCTAACAATCATATCATCTACAATGAATATGTTGTTATATATTTGCAGTCACGTTATTGTTTTGGAAAGCATAAACACCATACAGTACAATGATACTGATACTGTTAAAGTACACAACCTGTTAAAAACATTAGATTTAACAGGAAAACGGATAAATGGAATTGTTAAACCTAAGCGTACACTGTAATTTGTTGTCAAATTAGAAAAAGTAAGATATGCACAACACTGCTCCCTTTGTTTTTCATTTGCTTAGACAATACTGATATAGACTGTTTACCTTTTCCCAGAGCCACAGGGAAAAAAATTGATTTCTCTCAGCTTCAGGGCAGTTGAAGATGCCTGCTATATTAAAATCAACCTAATGTGTTCCACGCAGCCAGGTACTGTATTGCAATGTTTATGTTCACCCAGTAATCCACAGCCAGGGATTTGTAGGCAACATCTGTATATCAAGAATAGCTGTTCAGATAATCATCAAATAGATTTAATTATCTATCATCTCCTTTTAGATTAACAGACGCCAACACAAACTACCTGTTTCTAGATACTCCTTTATCGATCTTGGAAAAAACAAAAGATTCAAGATAGTTACTATGATGACTAGCTAAAATCTCTATTGCAATGCCACAGCGAATTGTCATACAGATGTAACAAGATTTACTATCTCCAGTGCCGCGGACGAATTAGGCCTCGTCCAGGCTGAGTGCTTGCTTGCGCGTTCGCTCGCGATCACAACAATTATTGTCAATTGTTGAGTCCAAGCTGCCCGAGCGCATGCATGTGCACATGAGCGCACGGCGCTCAGCTGCTTGGTAGGACAAATCAATTTGATTTGGCCGCTAGCTGGCACGTCATGTGAGCGGTTCGTCCAATGAGGGCAAACCAGCTGCATGACATCATAGCCATGCCCCCTCGCCCTACACCCCCCGAGCGCACAACTATCTGTCCAGAAATCACCCAGCGCCTGATGTCATGGCGTTCGAGTGCCAGCGAGCGCCCTCCCACCCTGGATGAGGCCTAAGGTATGCGATCGAACTTGAAAACAGTGAAGTTCAGACAGTTCTTTTATCTAAAATACAATTGTGCGTGTTGTATTAAAGTTTCTTTTACACATTGCGCTATAAGTCTCTCTTTGTCCTGTCCCTGCCAAAAGATCCAAAAGTACCTGCACCTACAACTATATTCACCTACAACTACTACATTACAGATGGGCTGCTGTTTATCCATTGTGTTTGCCAAACAACCACTCCCTCACCCTGTGTTTATCTTTATCTAAAATACAGTCTATAGCGCAAACTCTAAAGAGATATTTTTGTAACTATGTACTGTATTTAACTGTCTTCCTCTACATGGCTTAAATCCACAAAACCGCGTTAAGTGACCTAACGTGAAATTAACCTAACTTGACGTCATGTTAAGACTAATGAGGAATCCATTAAATTCTGTAATAAAGTTAACTTAAGTTAACGTTGCATTATATGCATAGTGTTAATGTTAGCGAGTGTTAGTGATAATTACAGCTTATTCAAATAATATGCAAATTAGCTATGTTAAAATTAACGTAACTGAAAGTATGGCAGCCGTGGCTGGCCCAATCAGATTTACAAGGGGTGAGTCTGGCCACAATAAAGCATTTTTAGTTCTAGGTGTGTTCACGTTCGGTGAGTGTTGGAGGGGTCGTCGGAGATTCTCTGGGGCTACACTACCCCCTTGATCTATTGATCTATTGACTATACACCAGATCAGTAGAGAGAAAAGAAAAGGAGAGGCTGAGAGCAGTATATGAGTGTCCATTAGGATCAGGCACCCCAAAAATACATTTGAAATCGGACCGAGGTGGAGTCTATAGGATTCATCCCCTACCTCCCCACACCCATTTTTTTCCCTTCCCCATTCCTCCCCCACACTCTCAAGTTTTTTCTTTATATGCGTTCGTTGAATAGAACTCTACATTCCATATATGTTGTAGATGCAATGCATTGGATGTCGGCAAATTATCTGTATTGTATGATTATTTACTTGTATAATTTTATTGTGAAAATAAAAATGTAAGTTACAAAAAATTAACGCAACTGAATAATGGGGGGAGGGGAGGTGATTGGGACCCCAAGGGAGTCGTGGTAGTAATGAACAACTTATCTGCCATAGCAGTGATTAAGGCATTGACAAGCGATGCCTAACCGGTCTCTTTGGAAGTCAAGGGTTGTAGTTGAGTGTGAGGTCTATATTAACCCCTTTGAAGCCCTTAGTGGTATGCATTTATTCTATTTATTTCCTGGGAGAGTACTTCAGTTCTATCACACTTTATAGAATAAGGGCCAATGCATTAGCATCACTTGTGATATTGTTTTATTTAACTAACAACATTTTACCAGAAAGAAATAACACATAGCGTACCTGAGATCAGTAAACAAATATATTTTAGCTATAAAAATAAGGGTATATGCAGTTACAATTAAGGTAGCATAGATGCATTTAAAAAACTACGATCGATAGGGATGATGTCCTGCAGTTCAAAGTAAGGCTGCACTTATAGTGCTGGCGCTAGAGATGCAATGTCACCTCAAAACAAATGCGCTGTCGCGTGCACTTATACTAAGTGCGGCATGACGAAGTGACGGCTTTGTCGGATCGCTGGAAGTCATCTCAATTGAATTTTTCCAACGACCGTAGCCTGACGTCGCCATTGCGTCGCCGTCACCAGCATTATAAGCTTAGCCTACGTGTCCTCTGCAGTGCTCCGTTCACTGGAGTCACAATCTCTGTTGTACTTCCTGGTTGTGTCTCTCTCAGGAAACAAGTGTGCACACAGTCCTGGCTTTAGTAAAACAACTGGGAGTTGTGCGAAGGGAGAGTGTGAAACATGACATGACGTGTTTTACAGAGCTATGCTTCTTCCAGAACAACTGCAGGACTTCACCCCTTGCGATCATTGTTTTTTATGCTACCTTCATTGTAATTGTCCATATAACCTTCTTGTTATTGCTAAAATATTTTTTTCTACTATCTTACATTACTCATTACATTAAGAAAGCAAGTAGACTGTATTTGTTCACATGTATTTAAAATAAAGTCAGCCATTTTTCTGACTTCCATGGACTGCTTAAAATAAATCTATAATAATAAAAAAAATTATATATATATATATATATATATATATATATATATATATATACACATATATACACATATATATATATACATATATATAAAGCAGAAAATAGCTGTGTTAGTCCAGTTGCGATAGTGCCGAATAAATGAGTTCTTCAGTATTAGGTGATACCTTTTTTATTGGACTAACAATTTATGTCATAGGACAAGCTTTCGAGAGTTCTCCTCTGTCCCCTGGCTTCAAACACTTAACACCCTACCTTATCTACAGTAAATATCTGTTGGTTTTTTTTTCCTCTCTCTACACTGCTTTAGCCATTGAATCCTTTGTATATCAGTATTGCTAGACCTGAAGAAGAGAGGAGAACTCTCGAAAGCTTGTCCTATGACATAATTTGTTAGTCCAATAAAAAAGGTATCACCTAATACTGAAGAACCTACACATATATATATATATATATATATATATATATATATATATATATATATATATATATATATATATATATATTCATGTAGAGGTATCAGTACCGTGTTAGCCGAGCTTCAATAATCAAAAAATAAATAGATGATACCGTTCTGTGGCTAACGAAATGCTTTTATTTGTGCGAGCTTTCGAGATACACTGATCTCTTCTTCCGGCGATGTTACAATGAATGAAGCAAGGATAACTTAAAAACAGTGTCTCTTGGAATGTTATCTGTGCTGTTCCTTCCCCCGTGTGGATGTGTTTTATGGCTAGAGGTGTCAAAGGGTAACTGAAAGCAAGTGAAGAAAGAGTGTTTATGTGTATCAGTGTGAATAAAAATGAATGGAGAGCCCACAGTATAAACAGTGCTCTACACAAGGTGTGTGTGGAGTGAGAGGGATATAAATGGTCCACACCCACCCACACCATTTATATCCCTCTCACTCCACACACACCTTGTGTAGAGCACTGTTTATACTGTGGGCTCTCCATTCATTTTTATTCACACTGATACACATACACACTCTTTCTTCACTTGCTTTCAGTTACCCTTTGACACCTCTAGCCATAAAACACATCCACACGGGGGAAGGAACAGCACAGATAACATTCCAAGAGACACTGTTTTTAAGTTATCCTTGCTTCATTCATTGTAACATCGCCGGAAGAAGAGATCAGTGTATCTCGAAAGCTCGCACAAATAAAAGCATTTCGTTAGCCACAGAACGGTATCATCTATTTATTTTTTGATTTTATATATATATATATATATATATATATATATATATATATATATATATATATATCCATACATAATCAAGGTGTGTACTTGAATAAAAGTTAATCAGCAATAAAAAAAAAGTTATTTCTATGAAGGAAAGAAAAATCACAGTATGCCATTCTAGGCAGATGTTTCAGCATTCCTTAAGCAGATGGCTCTGCTAATTAAATACTGGCAAAAGCTAACATAAAAAGTTGTTTAATTACATGGTGCCAAAAAAATAACGACATGCTTTCTTTTATTGTTTGTTTGTTTGCTTTCACATTTGTATAGTGTTTCAACAACACTTTGGGAATATTGAAATAGTTTTTGACAATTGGAAGACAGGCATCCTTCAATATATACGGCATTTTGCTACCACATAACTTTTACATTGGAGTCTGAATTCGATATGCGTTACGCTAAATTCGGTTGAATGTTTCCTGCGCTCTTCATGCGACAGTGCTGATTACGTGTTGTGTTGAACATGTCTGCTACACGTGCTGGATTTCACCCTTTTTTCAACGTTCGAATCTTTAATAAAAGTAAGTGAAGATGTCTGGAAAGAGGATACCAGGTGTAAGTAATAGCAGAAGGGCAAAAAGAGACCAAAACCAATTGGATGTAAAATTATAAGCGTTAAAGTGGTTTGAAGAAGGTGAAAAACAGCCAAATCGCTAAAGCATTAAGGCTGCTACCTCTACAGGGGAATAATATGTGACAATAAAGAAAAAAGAATAAAACAAGTGCGCAAGCAGCTACACCTTTAAGTACTACCAAGTTGTCTCACCATAGAAGTGATGTGATGGAAAATATGTGTAGCCCTGGGTAGTTTTGGGGCTATAGGTCTGCCCTCCTCCTGGCAGTGATACCTGCTAAGGGAAGGTTGCAATGAGCAATAATGAGTTTTCCCCACACATACAGTGCAGTGAGTCAGTGAAGGTAGTGTCATCAGGCCTTGTGTCCAATTAGAGACACAGGGGTGGTGCTTACTGGAGCTGTACTTAATGCATGGCACTTCCTGATTTAGTCAGTCTGTCCCTACCATGAGAGGGGCAAGGTTACCCGTACCAAGCTGTTAGGGCTCTGGCAGGCTTGAGGCCCTCCCTCTGTGGAGCGTGGGTTAACCATACCTTCTATCTCACCAGGGGATAGGGGAAGAGCAAGAACTACTTTTAGTGCCCTTGGCTGGGAGTGTGTTCAGGGACATCCTGAGGATCGAGACCTTCAATTGCTGTGATCTGAGACTGCTGCTGAATCAAGGAGATCAAATAAAGTATCCTGTGCTTTTATAAAATACCTCCTGTCTGAGACTGAAGTATATTGGGAGGAGGAGAGTTCTTTTGCAGATACTTCACCCCATACAGCTGGGGGCTGCACAAGATGGAGGTGCTAGACCTCAGAAGCCTGTCCTGTTATTCCCCATTACCATCATGCGGGAGACTCAGGGCCCCCTGTTACCAGCAGGTATGCACCACACAGATCCATGTAACTGGAGTAGCATTTCCCCTAGGAGACCCTATGTGAGATTGGGTGGGGAAAACAGGGTTACATATGGAAAGACTGTTAAGTGTATAATCAAAGATCAGGACCAGTGTAACTTGCCGAGGATCTCATTGGTTATTCAGGAGAAGGCACATCGTTTGTTTGAGGATTTAACACACGATCGTGAAGAAAGCTCAGAAATTGATATTATTGGTGCTATGGTAGTAAAGGGTGGTTTTTTGTATTGTATTGTATGCCTTTATTTATATAGCGCCATTAATGTACATAGCGCTTCACAGCAGTAATACATGTGGTAATCAAATAAATAACAGATAACATAAATAACAGATCATGGGAATAAGTGCTTTAGACATTATGGAAGAGGAGTCCCTGCCCCGAGGAGCTTACAGTCTAATTGGTAGGTAGGGAGAACGTACAGAGACAGTAGGAGGGAGTTCTGATAAGTGCGTCTGCAGGGGGCCAAGCTTTATGTATCATGTGTTCAGAATATCCACAGTGCTATTCATATGCTTCTTTAAGCAAGTGTGTCTTAAGGTGGGTCTTAAAGGTGTATAGAGAGGGTGCTAGTCGGGTACTGAGGGGAAGGGCATTCCAGAGGTGTGGGGCAGTCAGTGAAAAAGGTTTAAGGCGGGAGAGGGCTTTAGATACAAATGGGGTAGAAAGAAGACTTCCTTGAGAAGAACGCAAGAGTCTGGATGGTGCATAACGAGAAATTAGGGCTGAGATGTAAGGAGGGGCAGAAGAGTGTAAAGCTTTAAAAGTGAGGAGAAGAATGGAGTGTGAGATGCGGGATTTGATCAGAAGCCAGGAGAGGGATTTCATGAGGGGAGATGCTGAGACAGATCTCGGAAAGAGTAGAGTGATTCTGGCAGCAGCGTTTAGGATAGATTGAAGGGGAGACAGGTGAGCGGCAGGAAGGCCGGACAGCAGGAGGTTACAGTAATCAAGATGGGAGAGAATGAGGGCCTGAGTCAGAGTTTTAGCAGTCGAGCAACAGAGGAAAGGGCGTATCTTTGTTATATTGCGGAGGAAAAAGTGACAGGTTTTAGAAATGTTTTGAATGTGAGGGGCGAATGTGAGAGAGGAGTCGAGTGTGACCCCTAGGCAGCGTGCTTGGGCTACTGGGTGAATGACCGTAGTTCCAACAGTAATGTGGAAGGAGGTAGTAGGGCCAGGTTTGGGAGGAGGTATGAGGAGCTGTATTTTAGCCATGTTGAGTTTAAGTCGGCAGAGGGCCATCCAGGATGATATAGCAGAGAGACATTCAGAAACTTTGGTTTGTACAGCAGGTGTAAGGTCGGGTGTTGAAAAGTATATTTGTGTGTCGTCAGCATAGAGGTGATATTTAAACCCAAAAGATGTTATTAGGTCACCTAGAGAGATTTTTGAAACTTTTAAAAGTCATCACAGTCTACCTAAAATTAAGTTGAGTGGTGAAGCTGCCAGTGCTGAAAAAATTTGAAGGGGGGTACACACCTCAACAATTTTTCAACGCTGACAAGACTGGAATTTTTTGGAAGTCTATACCTGACAGGACTTTTATTTCTAAGGAAGAGAAGGTTGTGCCAAGGTTTAAGGCAGCCAAAGATCACTTGATGCTTCTTCTGGGAGGCAATGCTGCAGTGACTTTAAATAGAAGCCCTTACTGGTGTAAAATTCTGAAAATCCCAGGGCTCTGAATAGCTAATCTCCTGCTGAAATCCCTCTCCTGCCTTCCTATAAAATCCTGTATTACACACAAAATTCTCCCCCTCACTTTTAAGGCTATACAGTCTTCTAACCCTCCTTACATCTCAGCCCTAATTTCTCACAATACACCGTTCCGACTCAAGGATGTCATCTCTCTACGCATTTTGTATACAAAGCCCTCTCCCGCCTAAAACCTCTCACACATTGCCTCACACCTCTGGAATGCCCTTCCCCTCAATATCTGACTAGCATCCTCTCTCCACCTTTAAGGCCCATATCAAAACACACCTCATTAACAAACCAAATGGGTAGCTCCGTGGCAGATACTATACACCTCATACATCAACCTTGGCCATTTGCAGACGCTCTTACGGAACAGAAAAAATACTGTGCGCTACTACCTAACTAACTAACCTAAAAATAAAATATATGAATATATAATAAATATATAATATACAGTGCAGTGACTAAACCAAATAAATGTGTGGAAAAGAATAAACCACAACTCCCACAGTGAGGTATATAGAAAATAAATAAATTATATCACATAACCGTGTTGCTGTTAAGGCTGTCTGCTGCTATAAACACAGGGGGTGGCTCAGCACCCCACACACTCTAAGAAAATGGAAACAAAAGAAAACAGCGCACAACGCCAAATAGTGAAGCAAATTTTACAATATATTATCAATTAAAGGGGTAATAAATCTGCGTACATAATAAAGGTTGGTAAAGTGCATTTAGTGTGTTTCACACTGATTACCACTCGGCAGCTGTTGTCAGGAGAGTCTGGTGCTTGCTTCTCTCAGGTAGTGCCACTCCGTTGGTTCTGGGGCAGGGTTCTTGTCTGGACTTCTCATCCGTCGGTACTTTGCTCCCAAGGGAGTTTCCCTTTAAGCAACCAGGCTCCGCTGCAGGTATTGGTGCTCAGTGGGACCACTCAAGCTTCCAAGCCGTCTGGAGCAGCTCATGTAGCTCAACAGATGAATCCTCTGCACGGAGGTTAAACCGCAGCTTGCAGGGGCACACTCGGCGTGCCACGATACCGCTCCGTCGCGGGACGCTGCGTGATGACGTCACTGTCTCCGCAGCAGTGATGGAATCGGCAGGGAGGTAAATAAAGTCTTGCAAAGTCTCTCAAAAAGGCCCAAATCAGCACACAAGAATGATAATAGCAGGGCAAAGCCAATAAATAGGCAAATAGCAAATATAAGGCAATAGAAATATGTAATCCAATGCGTTTCGTAGAATAAACTACTTCTTCAGGGAATAATTAGGCCATTACTTTTTGAGAGACTTTGCAAGACTTTATTTACCTCCCTGCCGATTCCATCACTGCTGCGGAGACAGTGACGTCATCACGCAGCGTCCCGCGACGGAGCGGCATCGTGGCACGCCGAGTGTGCCCCTGCAAGCTGCGGTTTAACCTCCGTGCAGAGGATTAATCTGTTGAGCTACATGAGCTGCTCCAGACGGCTTGGAAGCTTGAGTGGTCCCACTGAGCACCAATACCTGCAGCGGAGCCTGGTTGCTTAAAGGGAAACTCCCTTGGGAGCAAAGTACCGACGGATGAGAAGTCCAGACAAGAACCCTGCCCCAGAACCAACGGAGTGGCACTACCTGAGAGAAGCAAGCACCAGACTCTCCTGACAACAGCTGCCGAGTGGTAATCAGTGTGAAACACACTAAATGCACTTTACCAACCTTTATTATGTACGCAGATTTATTACCCCTTTAATTGATAATATATTGTAAAATTTGCTTCACTATTTGGCGTTGTGCGCTGTTTTCTTTTGTTTCCATGCTCTTACGGAACACCTTCCAACTGTCTCTGTAAATTCTCCCTACTTACCACTTAAATTGTAAGCTCTTTGGGGCAGGGACTCCTTTTCTTAATGTTACTTTTAGGTCTGCAGCGCCTATTCCCACTATTTGTTACATTATAATGCCATGTGTATTATTGCTGTGAAGCGCTGTGTACATTAATGGTGCTATATAAATAAAGATAAGACATACATACACACCTGTGATTTGGCGATCGAACAAGAAAGCTTGAGCAACTATGATCATTGTTTAGGAATTTTTCACTACTTCTTTGTGCCCTGCTGTTGAAATGTACTTTGGTAGAAATAATCTCGCCAACAAGGCATTACTCCTCCTAGATAATGCCCCATACCCAGTGGCAGATTCAAAATTGTGCCGCCCATAGGCATCTACCTTTATGCCACCCTGGCTACCTCCTTCTGTAGCGCCACCCCTCCTCCTTCTGCAGAGTCTTGGCATTGCAAAGTGTCACCATGTGAAGTCACAGCACCATTTGATGCCGCAATGCTACAGAAGGAAGAGGGCAGCGGGAAGGAGAAGGTAAGAGACCTTTACAGAGGCCCTACGCTCTCCCCCGGCAATCAGTGGGGAAAAGACGTTGGCCTGCATATGGGAAAAAGCCCTAGGTCCAGGAGTACCTAAAAGTATCATCTTTGAACGGTATATGGAAGATATGTCCCGATTGTGTTCACAATTTAATTTTTTTTCTGAAGCAGAAACCATTTCACAAATTAAAAAAATGTGACCCTTGCTAATGACGTAGGCTTTGAAGACATTATAGAATCTTATGTGGTTGAGGTGTTACAGTCCCATGCAGAAGTCCTGTTGAATGAGGAACTGATGCACCTGAAGCTGCAGGAGAGGAGTAGGAGAGTGAAGAAGCTTCACTCACCCCACATCAGTTGACTACAAAGCAACTAACTATCTGAAGCCTTTGAATATTGAGTCAAGTTTGTAAATTCTTACTGATAATGATCTCAACCGTAACCAACGAAGCTTTACAAGAGGAATTAATGATATGATAACTGCTACAGGGAGCTGTACAAGGAGAAGAAGCATTCAAAGAAGCTATCTTTGGATGCATTTTTTCGCATAAAGCCCTTAATTGGCAAAGTAACCAAGACGAAGAGTGCTCCTCTGTTGGAAACAGATTCTGAAGCAAAAGTTGATTCACAGGGGGAAGCTGACAATCCTACTGTCTCTTCCTCTCACTCCCAGTAACCCCCGTTCCACCACAATCAGCACATCTCACATCGCAATCAGCACATCTCACTGCACCTCACACCGCAATCAGCGCAACACACTGTATCTCAAATCACAATCACCACATCTCACTGCATCTCACACCACAATCACCACAACTCACTGTACCTAAAACATCAATCACTGCATGTCACACCGCAATCACCACATCTCACTCCACAATCACCACATTTCACTGCACCTCACTCCGCAATCATCGCATCTCACTGCACCTCACACCGCAAACACCGCATCTCCCAACACAATCACCGCATCTCACTTCACCTCACACCGCAAAAACCGCATCTGCCAACACAATCACCGCATCTCACTGCACCTCACACCGCAAACGCCGCATCTCCCAACACAATCACCACATCTCACTGCACCTCAGACCGCAACCACAGCATCTCACTGCACCTCACACCGCAACCATCGCATCTCACTAAATCTTTCACTGCATCTTGAAGCTGCGTTACTGAGCTTTGAAGATCCCGTTAGCACGTAATAAGACATTACCTGAAGATAATGTCTCGGTAAGTCATTAACGGAGCTCTGTGGATTTACCTCTAAGTAAGCTAATACTTGGGAGGAGTTTGACTGCCTCTGTCAACTCCCTTTTGTCACTATGTGTTCAATAAGAGTTTGCACAGCCAGCTCTTCATTTTCCCCTCCCTTTATGACTCTGATAAGGACTAGGTGAGCTAGGTGTAAAGAAAATACTTCATTAACCAACACTTCCCAATTTAGAAGCCCCTAGAAAATACAATTTGTAATTAATTTCCAGAGAAGCCAAAAAAGCCAAAGATTACATTAGATAAGAAAAGCCCATTAGAATTGCTAAATTGTGTACAAATTTTGTTTAACAGCTACTGTACATGGAATTGCAACTTTATGGAGTTGATTTATTACTGCATTATTTAATTAATATAACATTAGTGTGCAGGTGAGCCCAGCAACTATATCATGAGAACTAGTAGTTTAATTATTGGAACTGTATAGACTCTATAAATAATATTAATAATAATAATAATACCAATAACAACTTGTTTCTATACAGTACCACAATACATAGAATTTGTAAATTCAGCATGAATCCCTGTTCCAATACTATAAAGAGAACGTGGCTTCTTTTAGTTACAAGGAGCGGACACGGACAGTTAAACAACTATAGAGAATGCTTATTCATAAAGGCTACTCTGTGTTCCCCATTCCTTCCCCTCAAACATGATGCTAAATATTTATGGCATTGTCTCAGCTATATACTGTATATGTTGGAAAGCGCTTAAGGGCACCTTTCTTCATTGTCAAAGACTGTGACGCCTATTCTAGTAGCCTCAATAACCAACTTATCGAGGCTTTTGAACTGTTCTCGCAAGGTAGTGAAGAGGGAGAGAGAAGGGGGAAGCTGCATTTTTTTGTGATGGAGCACGTGGTGGCAATGAATATATTTTACTATTCATTTTTTCAAGTTTCTGCTATTGACTTGCCTAGTAGGGCAATGAATGGATCTTTGGGTATGTCTAGGTTAGTGATTGTTCCAAAATGTTGTACCCTATATACGTCCTTTAGACTCTTGATTTTAAACATCTAATATGACGTTCTCTACCTATGAAACAGTGGCATTAAAAAATACTGTAATATTAGCATTAATAAGCATAACTCAATTTAACCAGTTAATGAGTTACATTTGAGTTATTTTATACTTCATGAGTTTGTGATACTGTATTACTGAAGTCATAAATATATGTGCTAATATTGAAACTGCACTATAATGATTTAAATAATTTCTAATTTTCAAACATATGGATTCATTCTGCTACATGGCTACATGTATTTAAAACTGTGCTATTAAACTGTAGTCACAGTCAATTACATAAATTAGGTCTGTCAGACATAGTTGTGAAACCAGGGGTTTGTTTTGCATGTCAGTCATCTATATATTATTCTGACCCGTATTCAAGAAGTTATATAAGAAGTTAAGCTGAAAGATAAAGTAAGGTACTGTATACTTAAGTAAATATTTTTTCATGCACAAAATAAATATACTTGATACATTCAATGCTTAATTTACATTTAGTAATTTTACAACCTCTAGCACAAAATAAACATGTCCACTCAGCACTGCTTTGTGGATAAGCAATGAAACCATATACTGCAGGTATATGGATAAAATCCAATTACATTTCATTAAAATATGTCACAGAGTATTAGGTATGTTTTGGTTTCCAAAAATAGTTAATGAAAGAATTTGCTCGTCTAAATTGTAGCATGGCAACATGTCTCCAATTCTTTTCAAAAGTGAAATACACTGTGCGGAGAAATAAAAGAAGTGAAAAAAAGATGAGAAAAACTAAACAAATGTAACGAAACTTAAGATGTGATTAAATAAATACAGATTTGTTTCTCTTTTTCTAAAATGCAACGAGTAGGCCTTAGTAAAGTTAGAAGAAAAGAGGCCTCATTGAGCCCAAAAGTGAACACCTATTATATTACAGATGTGGCAGGGTCTCCCTCTGCAGTTCCTTGGCCCCAAGTGCAAGGTGCCGCCATCTTTAGTCTTGCGCATGTGCAGAACAACCCCCGGTTGCGACGGCCAGTAGAGAGAAGTGTACGCATGCGCAGAGTAGGCAGTCAGTGCAGGGAAGGGCTCAATGGAGTACTACATGCCCTATGATGCACTGGGGCATGTCACATGGACGAAGTTAAGCCAATAGGGTTGTGTGGATTCCCTTCTCAGGATATTGATACTTTTCACGTGCGGAAGACCACGCCAGTCGGAGGAGGGACCTCTGAGGGGCAGGTAGTGTCCAGAGAGCAGTGCTCCCCTGGGCTAGGCTAGACCTTTCCCCTTAGGCCCCAGTTAGGCCCTGACTCACTGTAGCTTGTGGCTGCTAGAGGGAAAGCCCATAGTCAGGGACCTTTCCTCAGTAGCGCATATAGTCAGGTACAGCATTGGTGATACGCCACGCGGCGACTGCGGCCTGTGGTCTGGGACTTGACCAGCTACATGGTAAAGACAGTAAGGTGATATGATCCACGCCGAAATTCACCCCACACGGACGACGACGTTGGATCAGACAGATCCTCTTTGTTATTCTGCGATACTCGGGTGCGGGGACCCCGGGCAGGTACCTAACCACGTGCACTACCACTCCACGGGATACCGCTATCTCCAACACTATGGGTGGGCCTTGACATTGGGACAGGGACATCAGGGAATTGGTGCCTGGCACCCAATGTACTCTGGGGACATTCACTGTTGGTTTCAGGTTGGGGTCTATATTACTGGGTGGTACAGGGTACCAATATTATTGTGTGAAGTTAAGGTTGTTAGCATATATTTGTGTGCGTGCATTATTAGTATTCTTCCTGTAAGAGGATTATCCCACCCGTTGGGTTGCCTTGTAGGTGGAAGCGCTGTCACCCGACGAATCAGGTACACCCCAGGCTCCCAGCGGCGGAGGCTCAGGCCATTGAGCCACAGGTAACGCACCAAAGCACACCACATCTTCCATGGGGGGAGTGGGGAGAGGAAAGTGTGCTACACAGAGGTAGGTAAAATGAAATCGTAAGTGAAGTAGGCTTCATCATTAACAAGAAATGGAAAAACATAGTGGAGTATAAAAGCTTATCAGAAAGAGCAAAAAGAATCATGAATCAATTAACAGAGATACAAGCTTGAAATTGCCCAAGTATATGCTATAACATTGAGGGAGGGGAAGCGGGGAGGGGGAGAGGGGAGGGAGAGCACACCTGTCCTTGAAAATGAGCACACCTCAGATACCTGGGAGATATGCTAATGAGATATTTACATGACTCACAACACACTCTACCTAAATGGATTTCCATGAGAATTATATTGACAAGCCTAAAGAACCTTGTGAGGAAGGGGCTACTGGTGTCAGGGAGAAAAGGACCACAACCCTTCTGCTAGGACAGAAGATCTAGCAGTGTGTGCTAAAGCAGCTTCTGGGTAGCACAAATGTCACATCATACTTTTGAGCTCTACTTCGCACACCTGTAGCCCCCTCCCTCTGGCTTCCATTAAAAGCAGACCACTTCCACTTCTGTTTGCTAGTTCACTGTTCCTTGTACACAAAATGGACCTGTGATACCTGGGAGATAAACTAATAGTCAGATTAGCTAGAGGTGGGAGCAGTGAGGAGCTCAAAAGTACTCTGTGACAGTGCTGTTACCCAGCAGCTGGTGTAGCTCTTTCCTCATATAACAAAAACACTGGATGGCGCTCAAAACAATCCCAAAGTGCTCAGTGTAGCAGTGAATAATACAAGTATAAATATATATAAACTTAATAAATTACATCACATATAATAAATGTATATTTAAAGTGTAATAAACTAATCACACCTTAAAGTGATGAATAAGTGAAATATAAATACGAGTGTGTGCTATAATAATCACACACAGACAAAACAGTGAAGATATTGTGATAAATAAAGGCAAAAACCGACTTCACTCAACCCTCAGCACAGACTGTTCCAAAAGTCTTGACATATGTATCTCTCCAACCCCAGGGGAGCGATGTTGGAAGCCAAAAAGATATGAAAAAAATCTACATCGTGCAATAATGCTACACAGTGAAAGTGATAAAAATAAAAAACAATCCAAAAAAATGCCAACTCACAAAAGAGCTGAAATAAAGGAGCAGTAATCCACCAAGTGGTAGTATTGGTCCTGGATGGTATATGGTAGTAGATCTTGGACAGAAAGAAACAAAACCATAGTGCAGGTCACATACAATCTTAATATACAAAAATCAACTCACAAATGAGGCTTACTATAAAGAGGTAGATAATAGGCAGAATAGGTAAAAAGGTGGTGATGAACAGGTAAGTCGCGATCTCACTGCTCCACCGCTACAGGACCCATATCTCTGGATGTTTTATTTCTATCTTTAATCATGGATGCATTCTGAATATATGCATTAACATTCTGATTTATCTCTTCAAACAGGTATTTATCATTGAGCTGCATTCTACCAATCAGAGAAATTAAGATTTAATTGGCTTTTGGGGTATGTGTCATTGAGATGCAGTCTATCAACCAGAGAAATTAAGATTTAATTGCTTTTGGGGTATGTTTGTGTGCTGACTCCTATCATTGTGAGAGAGAAATGATAATCTAATTAACTATTTTGTATGTCTGAGTTGATTAGACAAACCCCTCCCTTAAGTGTTAGTCAAATGCATGTGAATAGAGTACTTAAGTCACTGTAGCATGGCTGTGAGCCATAAGGCTGTGTTAACATCAAAAGCGTCACATCAAAAGTGTCTACAAGAGTTACGTTTGGAGTTGAAATTGGAGGTGAAGATTGGAGGAAGATCTGGACTCTGCATTACAACTTTGTCACTGTGAGAAATTAACTTTTAACATCTGTGATTTATTTATACACTTTTATCCTCCAGTACCTTGGAACTCTCTCCTCCTGCATCTCACTATGCCCTCCCTATTCCTCACTCCTTTGTGAACGTCTCTGTTCTCTCCAACTTCCCCACTCCACACTGCACCATTATATTTATATACTCTCTCTCCAACAGCTTCTTTACCCCTCAATAAAAAACACACACATAAATCCTCTATTCACACCCTCTATCTACTCCTTTCTGCTGCTGGGAATCTCCCCTAAGCCTGAAGCCAGACATACACACCTGATCTCACTCATGCCTCCCTGCCACCTCTTCCCTGTAAATGGTGTTAACCTGTTTTCATTTAAACACATATAGCAGGGCGCAAAAAAAGAAAAGAAACACACTATTAGTATTAGTAATAAATTTAAAAGGTAATTAATATTTATAATAAGCATGTAGTATAACTTACATAAAAGGATCACAGTAAATCCAACCAGTCTCTGTGGGGAGCTTGAAGGAGGGGTAGACAGGAGCTAGTATACCAACACAGTGGCCAGGTATCAAATCGCCCGATTGTCTGGTTGTAAAGTTCTTCCGGCTCAAATAAAAAAACCCTTCCCTCGCGCAACAAACATCACAGGGAGGTATAAACACAGCTGCCTGGAGTACCAAAATTACGCTTCCTCTCTGCTGCGTGTGACGTCACCTCTACGTGTTTTGCGTCACATGACGCTTCATCAGGAGGTATGATTGACAACATGGACGTCCAGTTATTATACAGAGCTTAGAACAACTGAACCAATCGGGTTTGTTCATTCTCCTAATACATTTATAGGCTACCATACCTATTCAATCAGTGTTAAGTCGAACCAACATACAAAGAACTAATCACACAGTCTAATAGGTATATAACAATAGAGATGATTGAAACAGGAATTGAAAAGACACAAAAAGCAAAACTGAATTAAATATTGAGTATATACTATGGTGACATCACATAACAATTATACATAATTAACAATTACCTAAAACTAAAATACTACTTAACACATATACCCTAACTAAAATACAACATCGATTATAATAACCTAAATCTTTATTACTTGTGAGATCCTAGAACCTAAGTGTTTAAAAAGGTACAGTGGGTATAACCCCAAAAGGACAACATCATAATAATTCAAAGACAACAATGACTAAATTGAAACAAGAATTGAAGGAACACAAGAGGCACATCTAAAATAAATATTGAATATACTATGATGACATCATATATACAGTAGATAAATTACTACTAAATAAACACATAACATATATACCCTAACTAAAGTACAACATCATTGTAATAACCTAAATCTTTTATTACTTGTGAAACCCTAGAACCTAGGTATTAAAAAAAAAATGTAAAGTGGGTGTAACCCCAAAAGGACAACATCATAATTCAAAAACAACAGTGACTACATCAAAGAAACAAATCATACATGTGTGTGTGTGTGTATATATATATATATATATATATATATATATTATATATATTATATATATCTTATACTATATTAGTGAAAGCACTGTATGCCTGCCTGCCTGCAGATGCATGCCTGCCTGCTGGATGTCCGGTGTCCCTAGGGGAAATCTCATTGGTCCCTTGGGCCGCCCCCCGCACACCTCTCATTGGCCTGAGGCGGAGTGACGGCCCAAAGGACACACAGGGACACAAACACACACACAGGGACACAAACACACACACAGGGACACACACAGGGACACACACACACACACACACGCACACTCACACACATACACACACACAGGGACAGCACACACACAGTAGGGGGGGGTGTACATTAGCAGCATTGTATAACCCTGGGGGGGGGGGCTCACATACCCGCCTCCGCCTATTCCTCCCCGAAATCAGCCTTCACACTCCGCGCGCACGTCCTCCTCTCCCCGTGTCTGCCCGCGCTTTCAAACACCCCCCCCCGGCGCCGCTACAGTGAGCGGAGGAGCGAGTGCCCGGGGACACAGCGGGGAGAGCGGCCACAACAAGCTGCCTCCCGCCTCAGTTCCACGTGGGAGCGGCCGGACGGGT